>NC_050460.1:52867549-52907549 GCF_903995425.1 Onychomys torridus
AATTCTTATGTCCTCCTGCAAGGCCAAGTTCAAGCCCAGAGTTCCCGCGTGGCCGCCAGGCCCACAAGCTTGCTTATCCACACCTGCATCACTGACTATCACGTTTCTGGTCCTACACCTGGATTTCATCCCTCTCCACACTCAAGAGTACTCCAAACTTAGACTCGGCCAAGTACAAACCCACAGTGGTCCTGAAGTGCTCCCGGAGTGCTCGCGAAAGTCCACTCCTATCTACACACTCACGGGACACCCTGAGTCTGTCCCCCAAGTGTGAATGGTAATGGTAAAAATAGGAGATCTGAGGCAGGAAGGATCAATGCCCAACTTTTGCACACATCAGAGTAGATCCGACTCACGGGCACCCAACCCTTCCAATCCAAAGATCCCTTCACCTTGCCAAAGCAAGAGCAGCGCAAAGATGGGCGGCAAAAAGAGACCCCTCCCCTCCAGATTCTTTGTGATTTTCAAGGAAGACGTAGAGATGGGGAGATGTGCCCTTCTCTGACTTTGTTCAATTCTGCCCTTGTTGACACTCGCTTCACCACCTGAGGCATCTATCCTTACCCGAGATCAGAGATGACTACCTCGTCCTCCAAGGGCTCTCCTCTGTCCTAGGCCACCCATAGAGGAAGACCTGCAATTGATCCTGACTTCCCAACCAGCCCACACACACACACTGCTCTCGAAGTTCAGTGTGGAGCTCAGAGGACGAGGCCCTGGTATGAACTTAGAACTCTGTCCTCCACAGTCACATAGATTCACACTGCCTGTCATTGAATGACCAAAAGCACAAGAATACCTTTTCTTCTTGGGATGAAGGTGAAGACTGGCAGAATGTCACTGAGCTACAGAGAGGGAAGGAAGCAGTCGGTTTACACGTGGGGCGAGCCATATGGTTCCCCTGGGTCCACCGATAGTCATATGATGTGCTTAAGGAAAATCAGAACTCTTAGCAGAGGAACGGGTTAAGTGACTGAGAGTCACAGCCCTTTCTGCCAAGTGTGGTAACCTGAGTTAGAGCCACAGGACACCCAACATGGTGGAAGGAGAGGCCCAGCTCAGGCAAGCTGTCCTTTGACCAGCACAAAAGCACACTGGAACATTCACTCACACCCATGCACAAATAAGTAAGGAGATGGAATTTTTAAAAATCATGAGCTGGAGAGATGGCTCAGTAATTAAAGAGTACTTGCTGCTCTTCCAGAGGACCAGGGTTTCATTCCCAACACTCACCTCTCATGGCTCACAACTGCCTGTCACTCAAGCTCAGAGATATCTGATGCCCTCTTCTGGCTTCTTCTGGCACATGCACTCAAGGACATACACACACACACACACACACACACACACACACACACATATATATATATATATATATATATATATATACACACACACATATATATATATATATACACATATGTATATATACATACATATGTGTAATTTTTAAATTCTTCCAGGATCCGAACCTACTTGGCTGAGCTGGAGCATCAGTGTAATTTACAGATGAGGAATCATGTGGAGCATCAATGTAATTTACAGATGAGGAATCATGTGGAAGTGACTTGATTAAGGACACACTGAAGTAGAGAGAAAGGAGCAAGAATCAAACCTACTTCTCCATCTCATACATTATCCATACACCTCCTGCCCAGGGTGACTTCCCACTGATCCAAAAACAGATAGCCTGCTTGGCTGCTCCCTGCCAACATGTGTCCTCTGTTCTTCCGGTTGCCATTTGTGATTCCTCCGCAAAGCTTAGTTACCACCAACAGGATCTATTTGGCAATATCCCACAGCCTCCCATCAGGGTATTTACCCTCTTTCTGGGAGTAAATACTCATGGGAACCTTGCTGTGTTCTCAGTATTCTGTTAGGCTTAAAGAATAGTGAGCAAAGAAAGACACAATCTTGGCATTCTTGAGACTAGCCTTTTGGGGAGAAGGGTAGGGTGCTACCACAAGATAAATAAATGTATAAAGTAGTCCTTCTATCAGTGATTCTCAACCTCCCTAATGCTGCAACCTTTTAATACAATTCCTCATGTAGTGGTGACCGGAAACATAAGATTTTTTTATTGCTACTTCATAACTGTCATAATTTTGCTACTGTTATGAATTGTAATGTAAATGTTTTTGGAGAGAGGTTTGCCTGAGGGGTCATGACCCATGCATGGGTTGAGAACCACTGCCCTATAGCAACCATTGTAAAAGGGGACTCAAGACATGAGAAAACCTACAATGGATGAATAAGGTTCAAAGAGGTCACTGATGCTTATCAAAAGTCTAACTCAGGAATTCACCTGTTCCAGGAAAAAAAAAAAAATACCCAGACAGGAGAGAGGAGGGAAGAGTCATCACAATAGCATCCCTGAAATTAGCCTTTACCATTATCTGCATTTTAGGATTGAGGAAACTGAGGCACAAGAGGTAAAGGGGCCAGCCCTGCAGGTGCTAGACACTGAGCAGAAAGCTGCTGTGAGCTTTGGGATTAACACAAAAACTCACTGGAGAAGGAGGTGGCATGCCTCCCTCTGTTCCTGCCACAAGGAATGGACCAGCAGGGCCAGGACAGGAAAGTGAGGAATTAGATATGCTGAGACAGGGTTCAAGTAAAAGGTGAGGTATGGGCACAACGCACCACAATCTGTCCAGTCGGGGGAGCTATCTTCATTCACAGAACAAAGGGCAGCACACAGACGCTTTAGCTAAAAGGTGGTGTGGTTAAACTTGAGCATTGAAGTGATGTCAGTATAGTTTAGAGAACAGGCTGCAGAGCTTCTGGGATAGAAAAGCTGAACTAATGTAAACACAACCCAGGAAACTTAGATCATCGATGCTAATGGTGTCGAGACGAGGCACATGGAGAGATATGAGAGGATTTGTGGGAAGTTATTTCCATGGTGTCATCAATTACACTAATGGTGGATGAGACACGGGACGACAGGGAAG
The DNA here is from genome assembly GCF_903995425.1 of Onychomys torridus. Lineage (NCBI taxonomy): Eukaryota > Metazoa > Chordata > Mammalia > Rodentia > Cricetidae > Onychomys > Onychomys torridus. Next base: position 52,870,504 of record NC_050460.1, read on the forward strand.
GACATGTCTACAGGGTTATGACTGACACAGAGAAAGACAGGCACTATAAACTGAATAAGAGATTTACTGGGAGATTTCTGTGCTGGGGGGATGATCACAACATCAACCCCAACAAAATGAGGATGAGGTGTCATTGAGAACCCTAAGACAAGATGTTAAATAAACATTTGGATGTAACAGTGTAGACTTCAGTGCTGGGCTCGCTGAGAGAAAAATATGATCTTTGCCTATGTGCAATCATTCCAGTGAAATACAGGAATAGGGCTTAGCGGTGAACGAGAAGAAAAAATAAAACACGTTCAGGAAATAGTCTTGCAAGCATTCTGGCACGAGTTGGTCATATATAGCATGGTGAACATGAGAGAAAATAGAAGAGGCAGTGAGAGAAAAGAGGAAAGCCGAGGTCTGTGGTGTCAGCTCCGGAGAAAGATGGTTTCTCAAATGAGAACACAATCATGTCTGTGCAGTATGGGGAGGTTGACGTGCTTTTTATGAGGAGTCATTGGGACTTTAGAAGTAGACTGCAGTGAGATGGTTGAGGGTGGCCTTAGACAATGAAATGACAAAGAAGGCTTTGGGAGATGTGTCACTGAGAATGGAAGTGGAAACCCTGAGGATAGTGGGATTGAGAGGGAAGACTGTGGTCCGTTGGTTGGTGTTGGGAGATTGGTGTTGCGGTTTCTGAGTTGAGTATATTTTAAATGCCTGGGGAAATTCCAGTTCATAGATAATAAACGATCAAAAACAGACAGTCTTGATTCCTCAGGGCATTGAGACCATCTGGTAATGAAAATGATTACAAGAGACAATCAGAATGTTATGACAAATAGAAACAGTTCCTCTGTTAACCCACAGGTCAACTGTTGGGTTCCATCTTACTACTACACAAGGAATTCCTGTATCTCCTGGCTTTTATTTTCCTAAGACAGTACATGTCAAGGTAATCTGATAAGAATTGGGGGAAACAAGAGCTCTCAGTGGACTCGGGAAAGTAAAGGTTTGGGTTTGCTTTTTGAGAAAATGTTGGGATTTTTATGCACATGTGGGTGGAAGCCAGATGGACAGCCAGTGTCATTCCTCAGGAACCTTCCATATTGTTTTTTGAGATATAGTCTCTCATTGGCCCATGGCCTGCCAAGTAGGCTAAGCTGGCTGACCAGTGAGCCCTAGAGTTCTGCCTTTCTCTGCTTTATATATAGGAATATAAGCATGTTCCCCGACCTGGATTTTCTATGTGGGTGCTGGGGATCAAACTTAGGTACCCATGCTTGTGCTTCAAGCACCTTACCAACTGATCCATGACCCGAGCCTTGGGAAACTTTAAAAATAGTGTTTGCTTCAGCGAAAGGCTGTGCTGGCCTAGGTTATTCATTTCAAATGGATGCTCGCAACCCCTGATTGCTTCAGGATGCTTGTCCCAAGATTTTCTCCAAATGCACACTGTATAGACACAAAGAAAATATGAGCCTCATCACATATACACAGCATCAGGGACCAGAAGGCAATGGAACAATTCCTATTGGGGAATCATTTCAAAAGCAAAACTACCAACTAAACACAAATCTAAAACTTATTCTTAAAATTGGAGGATGGATGGATGGATGGATGGACGGATGAATAGAGAAAATTTTCATTATACTCTATGTAAGATAACTACTGAAGAATACATAGTGCCCCAAATAAGAGAATGAAGCAAGAGGTAGAAAAACACAGAACATGGAGCCCGAATGGTCTAGTCCATGGGTGTAAAGAAATGACTCAAGATAACAGTGCAAGAGGAACCTGAGCTGGAACCTGAGCTGGAATAGGTCACACGTCTCAAGAGTCTAATTTCTTCTGGATAAAATTGAGTTCTTGAGGTACAGGGACACTCAAAGGCATTTAAGACACCTGATGAAGATGTTGATATTATCCATTCATAAGCAAATGTGAGGTATATATAAACCCAGTTATTCAGTCCAAGTGCAGCAAGGTATCATGCAGGAATATCACAGCAACATACCTGAACCATAGCTTGTGTCTTATGGATATAATGATGTCAACTATGAATACTGATCTACCCTAAATTATGTTATGGCTACACTAGGAATTTGGAATGTTGAGAAGTGTCTGTGGTGGGTTGGGGCGGTGAAGGAGAAAATAGTGCTTTTACCAAAAAAAGAAAAAGACAAAAAAAAAAAATCACTCCTGAGGAATTGACAGTACATTGTGAATAAAACTCTTAGAAAATAGAGAATCAGCCATCTTGGCTTGTTCTCCAAAAGTACAGGAGTGGAAAGAGAGTCAATCTAAAAGTGTTAGAAGTTGCTACCTATAGAAAGCGTGAAATGGAGGAAAGGCAGATAGCATTTCAGGTTTTTTATTTCGGGTTATTTAAGTCATACAGGTGTGTTACTTTCATTTTGGAAAAGCAATAAAAGCAATTAAATCATCATGGAAATGAAAAAAATGTGAACAACAGAACCAAGAATTCAAGGGAGCCAGGCTCTTTCCGTAAAATTTGACCCACGCTTGAAACCACACTTCTTGATTTCCTGAGCACATGGGGGTTTGCTGTTTCCCCATCTTTTATCTTGTTTTATTTTAACTTTCCACTTCTTGAGGAAGAGAGCAATTTTTCAATCCACTTGAAATTCCCAATACAGGAACAGATGCTTCAATGAATCAAGACTCCTCCCCCCAAAAAGTCACTTGGAAAATGTTTTTTAAGTACAATCACATTAAGTCTTCAAATTAGCCAGTTGGTGGTGTACGACTTTAATCCCAGCACTAGGGAGGCAGAGGCGGGAGGATCTCTGAGATCGAGGTCAGCCAAATATATATATAACTTTAATTTTATATATATATAAAACACCTTAATTAATGGAGATTTGCTGAAAAGCTATTTGGAACATTTTAGGGGGGAAATGGATTGGCTTGGTACTCTTTTTACTTTTTTTGTTGTTTTTTGAGACAGGCTTTCTCTGTGTAGTTTTGGTGTCTGTCCTGGATCTCGCTCTGTAGACCAGGCTGGCCTCGAACTCACAGAGATCCACCTGGATCTGCCTCATGAGTGCTGGGATTAAAGGCGTGCGCCACCGCTGCCCAGCGGATTGGCATTCTTTTACAGGCAAAATGGTCCTCTGATTTGTTTCTTCTAAGGCAAAATGCAGAAATGCTGACCCCAAACTTAGGTGTTTTGGAATAGTCACAAGAGTTTATATTAAAGATTCTGTTCTACTTTTTTATTTAAGATTTATTTATTTATTATGTATACAGTGTTCTGTCTGCATGTGTGCCTACAGGCTAGAAGAAGGTGCCAGATCCCACTACAGAGGGTTGTGAGCTACCATGTGGGTGCTGGGAATTGAACTCAGGTCATCTGGAAGAACAGCAAGTGCTCTTAACCACTGAGCCACCCATCTCTCCAGCTCCCTGTTCTATTTTTTAAGTTGTTAAAATAGTTTTTATTTATTCTTTGAGACCTTCAGTCATGTATACAATGTATATTGCTCACACCCTCCCCATATGTGCATGCACTTCATTTCTTTCCTATTTTTTTTCTTTTTCTGCGTTTTGTTGTTTATTTGTCTGTTTGTTTGTTGAGACCAAGTTTCTTTGTGCTGTCCTGGCTGTCCCAGAACTCACTCTGTAGCCCAGGCTGGCCTCAGATCAGAGATCTGCCCGCCTCTGCCTCCCGAGTGCTGGGATTAGCCCCATGGTATTTCTGTTTGTTCAGCCCTTGACATCCAATGATGTCCGAATAATCTCAGCACATGGCCACCAGGAGACAGTTCACAGAGCTCACCCCATGCTCCTGTTCCACCTCAGTCTCCTGCCTTGCACACCCCAACAGCAGGGAGCTGTTTGTGGTACAGGCCAGCCCAGCTCTCTCCTCAGAGCTCTTTGTGCTGCCCCTCCATCTGCATATTCTCCATTTTATGCCCTGGGACTTTATCAACAGCCACTGCCAGCTTATCCAGCTTCTCTGACCTTCTTGTTTTGTTTGTTTTGTTTTCCAAGACAGGGTTTCTCTGTGTAGTTTTGCACCTTTCCTGGAACTCACTCTGTAGCCCAGGCTGGCCTGGAACTCACAGAGATCCGCCTGCCTCTGCCTCCCGAGTGCTGGGATTAAAGGCGTGGCGCCACCACTGCCTGGCTTCTCTTACATTTTGCTTCTGAGGAATGCCAGGCTCGTCCCATTAAAGCAATTGTCGGTGCATTCACTATCCTACCGTTACCACGTCATCCTCATCACCACCACTGTTGTCATCAAAATACACCTGATGCCTGGGTTTTGCGGGGAGAGCACATCCCTTTCATCCTGTGTCTCCTACCCCAGCCATTGCCTGGTAAAAGTTCAGGGGCTTTCAACTAAAAACTCATACTTGGAAATTGGTCTATCGTTCCATTTAGACAACTATGTCACCGTGGAATAACTACTTGAAGGACCACAGGGAAAATAAAGAGTTCAGTGAAACTCTGCCATTAAAGGTGATTGGTGGGCGGCAGCATTCTCTGCAATTGGCCTCTGAGAGATCAGCCCCGGTTGGAAAGTCACAGAAGGACTGGAATGTCATCTGACAGAAAGTAAACAGTAGACTCATCTGGTCAGGCTGGCAAGATGGCTCTGTGGGTAAAGGCATGCCTAACACCCCAATATGATCCCCAGAACGGAAGTGAAGATGGGGAGAGAGAGAGAGAGAGAGAAAGCAACAAAGTTGTCCTCAACCTTCATCTAAGGTCACAACCACACAGCCAAGAAGCCTGAGGCTACCCAAGGGGTTTTATCTCTTTCTAACGAGAAGCAGATGGGTTTAGCAATTTCCCAAAGTTGAGGGTAAAGTCCTTCTAGACATAGAGAAAGTGGTTAGAATTCTCATTCTGTTTCCATAAAATGAATTTGAAACAACAACAAATTCTCCAATGTAAAAAGTTTTCAATGGTATTTTCAATGAGTGTGGACAGGCTAGGACATTGCAGATGGAAATGAATTTTCACAGGGATTTGAATTTGAACATTTCCTGAGACAAGACTTCGCCAAAAGTTTTTTTTTTTAAAAAAAAAAAAAAGAAGAAGATACTAGTGTGCCACCCAAAGAGGTGTTCTGACCCCAGACTCACAGCTTCTTCTGTTGTCAAGGTTTCAAAGTGCATGTAAATTGTGCTTTTGATCTACAGTGTTGACAACTGTTACCTACCACGCCTTCATCCCTAGACCAACACCCACATGTAAATTCTTCCTCATGACTCCCGGGAACTTTAGAAAATGGAATGCTTTTGGCAAAAGACAGCAGTAAATATGTGCAAAGTTGTACCTTCCTGAACTGTGTTTTTTAACGAATTGACGGTCTACTGGCAATTCGACTTTTGGGTTTAGCCAGACTCAGAGAGTACGATGCCAGAAAAGCATTCAGCCTGCAGGCTGGCTCAGCTTCTGAGGCCACACTCTGTTACAAGGTGAATGCCACCATGGCCACTTACGTGCTAAACCTCACATCAAATGAGAACTCACTTCCAAGAATTTGAGCCAGTGGCGTTTGGAAAGTGAGCCTTCCTGGGCACCATGTGTGGGAAGTATGGGTCATAGCAGAAAGAGAAGAGCCTCAAAGCCAGAGCCAGGACCAAACTCCACAGAAACCCCAACGGCCAACTCCATGGCCTTCACTTCACTACACCCCCGGCCTCTTTCATAGCTGCCATTAGTAGCTGATCACAGCCCTTTTCCACTCTGGGCCAGGAAATGCCTCTCCACACACAGTCCGAGCAGCCAATGCAGTTGGCTCTCAACATAAATCTCGCTTGCCGAGTTGGATCCACCACTGTGGTTATGACTGGAAGACAGATAGCTCCCGATAAGCACAAACCGCTGACCTCTTTCTCAGTGGAGGTAAACCTAAGAGAAAGGGAAGTAAATATCCTGGTCGCTATGGCTCAGCTTGTCCCTTCAGGATCTTTGTTTGTCCGGCAGAGATGAGTGAGCATCCCATGAGTGCACCCAGAATGGGCAGCAAGCTATGGCCACGTGGGACTATGAATTAATACCTTCAAGTATCAATAGCCCTTCACTGGACACCAGGAGATGCAGTTTAAACACACGCATGCTTTCCTCGTATTATGTAACGTGGGGCAAGTTTCATTTTGGTAGACTATAACAATTGGAAACATGTTGACATGAACTCTGTGAAATTTGAGGGTTGCTCCTAACAGGAAATCTTCATGAGTTGAGGGAATTTACTCTCTTGGAAGATAATTGATCAATTCAGCAATGGGCTGAGGGAAGAGAGAACACAAGCAGGTAAGCCCCAAAGGATGGTCAGTTTGGTGCCATAGACAAAGAAGCTCAGAATGATGTAGGTGAATGGTCATTGTCACATGGAGAAAAGAAATGTAGCCCCTGAAATCAAATGCCTGGATTACCACCCACTGGGCCACTAGCCACTTGTGCTGCTGGGTACATTATCTATTGCTACAAAGTTAATTACTCCCAAAGTTAGCAGCTTACACTGGCAATCATTTGTTATTTCTGGGTCGCAGATATTTTTTAAACTTTATTATAAGTAACTTGAAAATCGAAAGAAAATATTTGAGATATTTCTGAGTTTTGAGGGGTCAAGAATCCCCATAGTTGAGCTGGGTGTCTGCTGGCTGAAGGGCTTGCAGAATGCTTCCCTTAGACCATCATCCTGGCCTATGGTGTCACTCCAGGGCATAGCTGAGTGAAGACTAACTCCCAACCCATAAGGTGGTTAGAGCAACTCATTTCCTAACAGGCGGTGGTGGGTGTGGGGGGACACTCAGTTCCTCTCTGACTACTATGGTTTGGATTCTAAATGCCTCCCACAGTCACATTAGATTGCTGAGGTCTTACCCTTGAAGGGGACCCTGGGACTTCAGCCCCTTCCTGTTGCTCTCGGCTTGCTGGCCACCAGGAGGCAAACAGACCTGTTCTGCCATGTGCTCCCTCCACAGTGTCCATTCCAGACACAAAGCAACAAGACCAACAGACCATGAACTGAAACTTCGGAACCCGGATCCAGCTGCATCTTTCCTTGTTTTCAGTGGTTTATCGCAGGTGTGTGTCGCAACAACAGAAAGCTGGCAACACAGTTGCCATGGGCTAGAGGCTTCCCTGGGCTCCTTTGGCTTGGGCAACAATAGCATGGAAGCCTATTCTCATCTGAGGGGAAACAAGGAAAAATAAGTGTCCTGCCACATTATCTTTGTGAGGTACTCAAGAAGTGACACAATGTGGGGAAGGCAGAGATGGCTCCAAGGTTTAGAGCACTTGCAGAGGACCCGGGCACCCACCTAGATCCAGTTCTGGGGAACCAGTGCCCCCTTCTGGCCCCTTGGGGCACTGCACAGACATGGCACACCCACAGACATGAGGGTAAATCCCCACACAGGTACAGTAAAATAAATACATCTTTATAAAAAAAAAAAAATGACGATGTATTTTGCACATTCTCTTCATTAGAAGCATGTCCTTGGTCTAGTTCATTCAAGGGGAGGGAAGACAAAAAGGGAGGAAGGGTGAGAGGGAGAAAAAAGAGAGGGTAAGAGGGAGGGACGGAGGGAGGGAGGGGGAGAGAGAGAGAGAGAGAGAGAGAGAGAGAGAGAGAGAGAGAGAGAGAGAGAGAGAGAGAGAGAGAGAGATAAACCATCAGAGAGCTCTTCAAGCAGAAATGATCCTCTGCTCAACAGCCATGACCATATATCAAGTAAGCAGCTTGCAGATAAAAACAAATACAGAAGCTGAGCAGTGGTGGCGCACACCTTTAATCCCATCACTCAGGAGGCAGAGACAGGCGAATCTTTGAATTCCAGGCCAAACGGGTCTACAGAGTGAGTTCCAGGATGGCCAGGGCTACACAGAGAAACCCTGTCCGGAAAAAAAAAAAAAAAAAAAAAAAAAACAGAGAGAGAAATAAGTATTGTATTGCTGTCAAGGTGATGTGTAAGGCACTTTATACCATCTATAGGATAAACTTCAAAAGATAAAATAATAACGCCAATACCTAAAAATATGTCACAAGATATACCATATGCAAAATGCAAATTGTATCAAAGTGTTGTTATTGTGAAACTGGTAACATTTAAGTTGGAGAAATAAAAGTGTGGCATTTTGTTTGAGATTAGGTTGTTCTTGGTCGGCTCTCTGTGTGTGTACATGCACATGTTTGTATAATGTGCAGACAGACATGTGTTGGCCCGAGGTCGATGTTCATGTCTTCTCTCACATCCCACGTATGTATGAGATGTATGAGACAGCATCTCTTCCTGAACCTGGTGCTCACCCATTGAGTAGACTGACTGGACAGTGAGCCCCATCATCCTTCTGTCTCCACCCCTGCTTCCCAGTGCAGTAGAGACCAGCCACCAGAGCTGGCTTTGTAAGTGGATTCGGGGAACCCACACTCAGGTCCTCATACTTACAGTTTAGTTACTTCAGGACTCAGCCAGCTCCCTACCCACTGGGTGTTTTTAAAGACTGTACTTTGATATTTTGTATCAGTCCCAAGATAGCCACACTCCTTCTAAAATAACTAAAAATAGTTACACAAATAGAGGAAGAATCAAAACTGCCATGATAAAAGAAAAAATAGAAACAGAACAGAAAAGAAGATGGGCAGAAGAGAAAAACAGAAGACTGACAGAAAACAAGGAACAGGCAGTGTGCACTTCTCGGACAATTACTTCAAACCTACCTGGACGGAACTCCCCCATCCAAAGACCTAGAGGGCTGAAGAAATAAGACCCAACTGTGTGCTGTCCAGAAAACAACTCACACTGATGCAGATCCAACTGCATCTTCATCTACTAAAGCAGGTCAGTTCCACTCAAGTGGTACTCAAAGAGGATGTGGTTGATCCTGCTCAATCCGGCTTTCAGCGTAACCTGCTGTGAAGAGTCTCCCTTATATCCACGTTTGCTATTCAGGAAGCTGCTTCCGTGATGCTTCGGCACTGTGGTCCATGCCAGTGTACAGTAACTGGTGCCTGAAAGCCACCAGCTCTGCTGTGACCTGCTGGGGAGCAAGGAAGCTCAGATTTCTTCACAGTGTTGACATGTCAGCATGTCTATACTACAATACATACAATTTAGAAAGCAGCTTCCAGAAAAACAATATTCCTGGCATATATTACATTATGAATATATAGTCTTCTTTTTTAAAAAAAAAATCTATACTTTTAAATCTCAGTTGTGAAGCTGAGAGATGGCTCAGTGTGTAAGTGCTCTTTCAGAGGACCCAAGTCCCGTTCCCAGCACCCACATGTCAGTTCACAACCACTTGTAACTCCAGTTCAAGGGGAATTCCATTTCTTCTTCTGGCTACCATACAGACACACACACACACACACACACACACAGAGAGAGAGAAATCTAAAAACCAAATCTTGACTGTGACCATGTGATAGTCCAAGAGACTAGATGTGTATATTGAATTTAAATAATTGTCTTTAAGCAGATACAATTACTGATTTCAGAACAGTACTTTGCTTATCTGTATTTTATATACTCTTTTAAATAAGTGTAAACTAAATATAAATTTTGATATATACATATTGAATTCTACATGATTAGAGAGACATTTTTTTTCAAAATTACAATTATTTTTTATCTTCCTTCCTACTAAAGAAAATGAAAGTTTTCACATTGCTGATAAATGAAAAACAACTTTTAAATGCATCATATCCTTGTCATCCTTCGTGAAGGGTGATGCAAGCAGCTTCCTACCTTATTCACAAATGGCATTCATGGTAGCCTTCACATCACTTAACATTCTGACAGAATACCCCAAAGATGACTCAATTATTATATTGAATATGGGACTGCCTAGAAGCGAATACGTGATGTCAGTCCTTGTATTTCAGTTATTTAAAATATGAAGATCATAAAAAGAAAGGTTATCCATAAAGATCCTAAAACTAGAGACAAAAAGAAAAAAAAAAAACAAAACCCTGCTTTCTTAAAACCAATGGCATTTGTTGTCTGGAAGCTGTTTACCCTAGGCATGCCTTCTGGTCTGGTCCACTCCTTCTCCTGCCTTTGGCCCTTTACTGTATACCACATAATCACAGCCATTTCTAACTAGTGAACACATACTATTTGTCCTAAGAGAAAATAGATACTTTGGGTTTTCTGTCATAAGTTTCTTATTATATTTAGGAGGCTTAAGTTCATCTTTTTTTTTTTCCCTAAGATTCACATTGTCACTCACCACCAAGTTCAGGATTATAAAATGTGGGGCATCTTCTGTCTTTGAAACTCATTTTCTGTTTGCCTTTTGACCATAAAACAGACATGCTTACTGATGTGTTTGTACATCAACACAAGCTGGCACATGGAAACTTAGACTTTCTAAAAAGTAGGGATAGTATGTACAGAGTCCCCTAGAGTGAAGAGATAGTGTGCACATAGTTCTGCAGTCATCAGCCTGGGGGTTGTGAGCCCTTTAGCCACCTATCAGATACCCTGCATATCAGATATCCACATTACAATTCATAACAGTAGCAAAATTACAGTTATGAGGTAGCAACAAAATAATTTTGTGGTTGGAGGTCATCATAATGTGAAGAGCTGTATTAAAAGGTCACAGCCTTAGGGAGGTTGAGAACTACTCTTAAAGTGAGCAGATAGTGTGCACAGAGCCCTTAGATTGAGGGGATGATGTGCACAGAGCCCTTAGGGTGAGGGGATGATGTGCACAGAGCCCTAAGTTCAATCTGCAATATAACAAATGCCTTGTTAGGGCTTCTGTTCTTGTGAAGAGACACCATGGCCATGGCAATTCCAATATAGCGTGGTTTGATAATATATGACACACTTCCTCCAATAAGACCACACCTATTTTAACAAGGCCACACCTCCGGTTTGTGCCGCTCACTCTGGGGGCTGTTTTCTTTTAAACCACAGGGAATGTTCAAGAAGTAAATGAAGGTGTTAGTTACTCTAACTCAAAAGATGTGCTGTGTATTAGAAGCAGAGATTTGGAGGATGAAGGAGATATGGGCAGGTTACAAAATAAACAAACAAAAAAATAAAAACCACTTTAGGCTGAAGTAGTAAGTGTCCATAGTAAACATTTAAAATATTTCTATGAGTCAGGCATGGTGACGCAGACTTTTAATCCCAGCACTTGGGAGGCAGAGGCATTTGGATCTGAGTTCAAGGCCACTCTAGTATACAGAGCAAGTTCGAGGACAGCCAGGGCTATATGGAGAAACCTGGTCTCAAAAAATAAAAAGAAAAAATAAACAAATAAAACAGAAATTCAGGGATGCATTTGTATCATATAAGAGAGAAGGATAAGATAAAAGAGAAGTGTAAGATTGGAGGCAGAGCTCTGAGGTTCAGAGCACAAACCGCTCTTGCAGAGAGAGTTCAGTTCCCAGCACCCACATTAGGCGGTTCACCATGCTTGTAACTCCAGCTCTGGGGATCTCATGCCCTCTTCTGGCTTCCTTTGGTATTGCACACATATGCACTGTATATACACACACACACACACACACACACACACACACTACACATAAATAAAAGTTTTAAGTTCTTAAATGCTTTTTAAAAAAGAAATGTGTAAAGTCGTTTAAAATTGGTGGCATCAGGAATATTCACACTCTTAGACTGGGCAAAGTGTCAGAGTAGTGAGTGAGACTGAGCACAGAGGTCTGTTAGGAGCCGACGTCTTCTATTTCCACATGATGTATCTTTTGTTCTTCCAGAGTAGATCAAGTGTCTGCAAACCAGCAAGTGCTGCGGAATTTTTGCTATGCATATCTGATAGCTCTTACTCCAAACTGCCCCATTTCCAAATGGCTCCCTCCCTCTGCGCTGTGACTGGGGGAACTTTCACCCACTGTAGAGAAAAGCTGGTGTATTACCTGGAATCACCAAGCTAAAGGAAAAGAAAACACGTTGAGCTAAAACTAAGATTTTGAAAATGGAGTAGTCACTAACATGGCAATGTTTATTTCTTAGGTAATATTTATATTTATCTTAAGGCCACTTAAGTATAAGTCACAGAAAATATTTGTGGACATATTATAATGTCCAGTAATGCTTTTTGTTTATTACTCCATTTAATGCTAACAACTTTCTTTCTTTTCTTTTTTTTTTTAAAGTCAGGGTCTCCCTATGCAGGCCAGTCCAACCTCAAGCTCACAAACCTTTTGCCTCGGCCTCCCAAATGCTGAGATTACAAAGGGTGGTAGAACACAGACCACTACCCCTGACTTCACCACAATCTTCTAGAGTAGATTATTTTATCATAACTCCCAACAAGTGAAATCTGAGACTCAGAGAGGGCAAGTGTTTTAACTAAGGACACACAGCCACCAAATATCAAAGCTGAACTAACATAGGCTCAGTTTTGACTTTGAACATTCCTTTTTATTCCAATCTAGGGGTGCTTAAGTATGTTTTGCATTTCTTTCGTTTTTTTTTCTAGAATTTTAATGTACTCAACTTTCTAGTTTCCCTGATGCTGAGTTTCTGTGTATGCACTTTTATCTTAGAACACATTTCACATGGTTTGAAAGGTTGACTTTTCCAAGCAAGTACCAAAGCAGCTATTTTCAGAATTTATTTGACAAGAATTCTTTTCCATGCACCAGTTTTTGAGCAAATCATGGGACTCTCAAGATTGAATAAAGCTAGTAATGTTCAAACCCATCAGAGCAGCATGAGGTTGGAGGTAACAGACACCAGAGAATGGCTTAGCTTTTCCTTTTTGTGTACCTCCAAAACATCTGAAAAGATTTAACCTCCTCCCAAAAATGTGCACCTTTGGGCTGAAACCAAGTAGGAAGAACTTGGGCTCCAAAGGAAGCATTCTTTAAAAATCAGATCCTGAGTGGAGTAGAGGAAGCAACTGCCTGGAATTTGGCTGCACACGAAGCTGTGTTTTGTGCCCACATGTGATCTGCTATTCCCTTCCTGCTTGGTCAGCACTAATCATTACTATTCTGTGAAATAAATATTTGCTCCTTGAAGCTCTACAGCCTGAGACCACCATGGAACCTTTCAGAGATTTCATCTCATAAATCAAAGAGGGACATAGGTTACATTTTGTCTGGGCACATGATTTAGATGGCGGTAGGAAAGGATGTTGGAGTTCCTCATCTGCTAACCTAGTCCCATACTGGGGAGACCTTGATTATATCTTCCAAAGAAAATAACTAATATCCTCCCAATAACACAGGCCACACTGCATTTGCTTTAAATCAAATTATGAATAGATTTTTGGCTGGGGCAAGAGAAGGAATAAAGAAATCTTACTCGATGATGGCAAAGTGTAACTAGATGTAAGGTACACTGCATTGTGTACAGGGGGTGTCTTCGGGGCTGAGAGATGTCTCAGAAGTTGAGAATGTGAATTGCTCCTCCAGAGGACGTGAGTTCAGTTCCCACTATCTATGTGGGATGACTCACAACCACCTATAACTCCAGCTCTAAGGAAATATGACATCTTCTTTTGACTACCACAGGCACCTACACACACATCACGTGCAACACACATACACACACACACACACACACACACACACACACACACACGGGGGGGGGGGGTTGAGCTGAAAAGATTTGAATACTTGTTGAATTGAATTAAGTCAAAATAGAAGATCCCAAAAGGATTAGGAGAGGGTACAAAACCCTAACACGGATGTGCTGCCGAGTCTATTACTAAGGACATCTACTTCTGTCCATCCTGGGAGCAGGGAACAATCTGGGCCAGATTTCTACATCCTTGGAACTAGACACTGAGATGCTGACAAAGTGAGCTGGACAAGCCAAGAGACAAGAGCATTAACATCTGGAGTAATGTCCAGCTCTCGGTGCAATACATCCCTCATGAGTCAAAGTTACAGAGTAGCGGCTGTGCAGAGATGCCTGGGAACAGTTGTATGTCTGCCCTGGCAAGCAGCCAAGCGATCCCAGTTCTCAGCTTTATCCTTCCACACTTTTGTGGTTCTGCTGTATTACATTTGTGTCAATTTGAGCCCTAAACTCAACTTCTTTTTTCATAGATAACTTGGGGGGAGGAAGCTCTGTCTTCCATTCCCCGCTCACATCCATTCCTGCCTGTGGACAAAATCTGCTACAATTCCAGGCTGGAAAGATGACTCAGCACTTCAGAGCACTTGCTCTTCCAAAGGACCTGAGTTCAGTCCCCAGAATTCACTCAACACCGTTCACAAGGGCTGTAACTCCAGCTTCAGAAAGATGCAACACCCTCTTCTGGCTCCTGTGGAAACCCACACACACAGGTGGCACACACTTGCACAGACGTACACACATATAAAAACTAAAGATCTACTACAATACTACAGAATAGCATCGGAGTGACTCACCCCTAAGCCAGAGCACTCCTGGGTTCTGCCCCAACTCCGGTCCCCTTTCTGGTCTTCCCACCCATGAGTCAGCATTATCTATTTTCAAGCTGTGTGATCAAAGCTGGATTCATGTTTCAAATGGTAGCTGAATTTCAATATGGAGCCACAGCAGCCATGTTTTACCTAGACCTGCAGTCCACTTAGTTTACCTAGAAAACAGTCTAAGAAACACAGTAGGAATGGTAGTCACTAAGCAAAACAGTCCGTGGAGTAAGAATGCTTTCTTATATTTTTAGTATTTGTTTTAAGAAAGAACAGCATTGGGGCTGGAGAGATGGCTCAGAGGTGAAGAGCACTGGCTGCTCTTCCAGAGGTCCTGAGTTCAATTCCCAATACCCACATGGTGGCTCACAACCATCTATAATAAGATCCGGTGCCCTCTTCTGGCCTGCAGGCATATATGCAGACGGAACTATATACATAATAAATTAAGGACAGAGAGACAGAGAGAGAGCAGCATTTAGTGGAGGTTCTGGCTGATTCCCAAGAATGGGTCTTGGTATTTCCCAAGGCTTTGGAGGTTGTGGGGAGACCAGAACTTCTGTACTAGACTTCATTATTATCAAGCTCAAGGATTTAGCAGCGTTCAAAAACAAAACCCCATCTAGATAAACAGTCACTCAACTGTCCTCCCCCACCCCCCGTGGTTGCCTCTGTGAGGTAAAGTTCCACGAGGCTCTGCCTCGCTCACTTATATATATATACCTATGCTACTCAAACTTTTAGAAACAGAATAAAAGCAAGAAAAACACAAAATTCCTTACAGCTTCCTTTCCCTGGACACGGCTATTTTACCACAGACTTCTGTGCTTACTTATAATTAGTCTTTTTGTCTTCAGTCAGGGGTTCACTATGCATTCCAGGCTGGGTTCCCACTCGCTCTATAGCCTCAGTGTGGCAGCCGTCCTTCTGAGGGCTGGGATGACAAGAATGCACCACCACATCGCAGACCTAAGACTCTTCCTTGTGTGGAGATGGACCCTGAGGGAGGGTTTGAGGTGTGTGAGGTGGTGCTAGAATTGGAAGCTCCTGGGTTGTGCTGGCCCTGGGCATCCTCACTTCAAGAAAGAAAGGCGTAGGAAGCAAGCTGAGAATACTCCTTTGTTTCCTCGGGCTCAGAAGAAACGGGGAATTAATGGGAGTCTCAGGAAGACCAGAGGTAAAATGAGTGTGTGCATGAACTGTCACAAAGAGTATAAACTTAAACCAGGGAACGGGGCTGGGGAAATGGCAGCTCAGCAGTTGAGAGTGCTGGATGCTCTTCCAAAGGACCTAAGTTCAGTTCCCAGCACCCATGTTAGGTGGCTCACAAATACCTTTACTCCATAATCTTCATATTGCCTGATCTAGAATTCTGTATAAATGTAATTATATCATTTGTATATATTCTCTTGAGCCTGTCTTTGGCAAAATGTAATCTTTTTTAGATTCATCAATACTACTGTAGATATAAGCTATTTTTCCTTTTTAATATTAAATAGTATTCCCTTAATAAATACATCGCTGAGCTGGGTGTGCTGGCGCACTCTTTTAATTCCAGCACTTGGGACGCAGAGGCAGGCGGATCTGAGTTTGGGGTGAGCCTAGTCTACAGAGCTAGTTCCAGGACATTCAGGGCTTCACAGAGAAACCTTGTTTCTAAAATAAAATAAAATAAAATAAAATAAAATGAAAATATATCATCAAAAATGCACAAACAAAAATAAGTGGGCGGCTCCTGAGAAATTATACCCGAGGGTGCCTTCTGACCTCCACATGCACACATACAAAGTAAAATAATTTTTTAAAGAATTACTTTCGGGTTGGGGATTTAGCTCAGTGGTAGAGTGCTTGCCTCACAAGTGCAAGGCCCTGGGTTCGATCCTCAGCTCCACAAAAAAAAAAAAAAAAAAAAAAAGAATTACTTTCTTCATTTTACAAATATAAACTGAGGCTCAGAGAAAATGAATGACGAGCTAGGGTTGGGGGCTGATTCAAAATGGGAATTAGACCAATTGACCCCCAACTGTTTTCCCATATTCCCCTGGGGAACTGCAAACATATACACACATTCATACACATACACATTCACACATAGACACATACATTCACACACATACACATTCACACATATACACACACATTCACATACATACACATTCACACATACACACACATACACATTCACACATATACACACCCTCCCCTGTTTCCCAACCCTGAACTTCAAAGGCCATGGAGAATGGCTGGCATTTCTGTTTCTGTGGCCCCCTGGTCCTCCCTGGTACCGTGGAACACAGGCCTTCCCAGAGCTTCTGCCTAGAGGGTTACACCTGGTGATGGGAGGGTGGCTGGGACACTTCAGAGTTGGGAAAGAGGATCTGGGGAGTCTAGGGTCAAGAAAGCACTGGGAAAGGGAGTCCACTGGGAGAGGAGGCAGGTTGATAGTAGTCACTGGGGAAAAGAGAAAATTATCACAGGACAGAAGCAGGAGGTTGGGGAAGAGAAAATTATCACAGGACGGAAGCGGGGTGGGGGGGCCGGGTAGGGGGCAGCCAAAGTGCAACAATATTGCTCAGTCCTCTAAGAGGTGACCCAGTGATCACCAGCTGCCGGCCAACAGAACCTGTCATCTCCTCTCTGGAACAAGACACCTCTCATGGGTGATAAGCCACAGCTACATTGTAACCATCACAGGGCTGGTTTCTGCCTTTCTTCTCTTGAAGTCTATGGAACTAAAAACCAATGGCAAACAATCTGGACTCCAGGAGACACATGGTGGCAGAAGAATTCTACAAAATCCCAAATGGGGAGTCATCTTGTCTCATGTGTACATTTTTGAGTTAGAGAAAGACATCAGTGTGCTGGATTATATCCATATACAAAACTATTTATTTACTGTAAATTTTTTTAAAATATAACCATATAGAACAGGGTTATCAGACTTACCCTCAGGTCCCATATTCTCTGTCACAGTTTCTGAGCCCTTACTGTGCCCACCAGAAGAATACATTAATTAATGGCTAGGTTGTGATAAATTATTAATAAAAAACAGGGTGCAGGCCAGATTGGCTAGGTTGCTGCTGTTTTATGACTTGTGTGTGTTTGTGTGTATGTGTATGTGAGTGTGTGAGTATGTAGGTATTTGAATGTATGTATGTGAGTGTGTGTGTGCATGTGTGCATATGAATGTGTGTGTATATGTGTGCGTATGTGTGAATGTGTAAATGTGTGTGTGAATGTGTATATAAGTGTGTGTATTATGTGTATATGTGTGAATGTGAACATTCCACAACATGTGACAAAGGATCACTGAAGTCCTTAGATTTCAGTCCTTACCACCCAATTGCTTGAGACAGACCTCAGTTTTCTGCTAGTCCTCCAGGCTGACTGGCCTGTGGGCTTCCAGGATTCTCCCGTCTAGACCTCCATTTCCCATAACTGAGATGGATTATAGGCTCTCTTTGTGCATCTGCCTTTCTGTGCCTAGTACTTGAGCAGCAAGGGGGTTTACCTGCTGAGCTGTGTTTGTGATACCTGAGCTCAAGCCTTAGTACTCCAGAGAAACATAAGACCAAACGGTTAAAGATCTGTTGAAATTTCTGTAGGAATGATAATAATGACTATGATTTATGAAGTTCTACCCATGTGGATTTTCTTTATTTAATTACTCCACCAGTCCTATGAGGTGGATACTATTGTGTCTTCCATCATTTTGAAATAGGTAAATAAATATACATACAGAAAAAAATAACCTGGAAACTGGAGGTGGGAGGGAAGAGCCTGTCTTCACTGAAGCTTCTGCTATGCATTTCTAGAACTTTCTGTTCAGTTCCATATGTATATAGACAGTTACACACACACACACACACACACACACACACACACACACACACACAGGAGAGAGAGTTTAAATGGAGCAACTTTATATGGGTCCAAGATGTCATAGGCTACCAAATAAAAGCCCAGTGCCAGGAAGTGGGTTACTTCCCTTTGATTTATAGTTAATAGGGTCCCACAGATCCCTGAAAGAACATAGACTATTACCATTGCTCTTGGCTACCCGCCAAAACTTGACAGCGGGACACCATTGTTGAAAACATCAGATACTTGAATCACAAAATGTGGAGAAATGCAGCGGGTACTGATCTGGAAGCTCCGTTCCTACTGGCTAGTTTTCATGGTGCCAGACAGTATATGCACACTCCTGGGGGAGGAAATCACCAACAGTCTTACTCAGCCATGAATCCTGCAAGCTACAATAACAACTGTCTTAGCAAAGTCTGCCCACTGCAGCACTGCACACGATGATAACAACCATCCCAGCAGAGCCTGCCCACTGCAGCACTGCACACTGTAATAACAACCATCCCAGCGGAGCCTGCCCACTGCAGCACTGCACACTATGAAAACAACCATCCCAGTGGAGCTTGCCTACTGCAGCACTGCACACTATGATAACAACCATCCTAGCAGAGCCTGCCCACTGCAGCACTGCACACTGTAATAACAACTGTCCCAGTGGAGCCTGCCCACTGCAGCACTGCACATGATGATAACAACCGTCCCAGTGGAGCCTGCCCACTGCAGCACTGCACACTATGAAAACAACCGTCCCAGCGGAGCCTGCCCACTGCAGCACTGCACACTATGATAACAACCATCCTAGCAGAGCCTGCCCACTGCAGCACTGCACACTGTAATAACAACCGTCCCAGGAGAGCCTGCCCACTACATCACTGCACACTATGATAATAACCATCCCAGCAGAGCCTGCCCACTGCAGCACTGCACACTATGATAACAACCATCCTAGCAGAGCCTGCCCACTGCAGTACTGCACACTGTAATAACAATGTCCCAGGGGAGCCTTCCCACTGCATCAATGCACATGATGATAACAACCATCCCAGGGGAGCCTGCCCACTGCAGCACTGCACACTGTGAAAACAACCGTCCCAGTGGAGCCTGCCCACTGCAGCAATGCACACTGTAATAACAACTGTCCCAGCGGAGCCTGCCCACTGCAGCACTGCACACTATGATAACAACCATCCTAGCAGAGCCTGCCCACTGCAGTAATGCACACTGTAATAACAACCGTCCCAGCGGAGCCTGCCCACTGCTGCAATGATACCATCAATGTTTGGGGGGTAAAACAAAAACAAAACTATATTTCAGATCTGCTACAAAAGGTGGAACTCATCATATCTACTACTTTTAACTGGCCAAGGGCCCACAGCTGGAACCAGTTAACAGTACTAGGTTTCCATATGGTTCTCTCAGTATAAGTCATCCCTCTCCACTGCCCTCCTCTATCCTGCCTTCCTCTCTCCCACCTCTCCACCCCCTATTCCATTTTCTTATTCATATTACTTGTATTCTACTCCCCCACCCACCCATGGCCCTTTTCTGGTTTCTGCAGGCATTCCAGTTTCAGCTTGGAGGTCTAAAGATCCAGTGCTAGCATCCACATATCCATGCCCCATCTTCCTTCCGGAGGTCACTGTGGGGAACATGTCTCACTAGAGATGCTGCCCTTTGGAGCCAATGCAAGATCATGCCAAGCCATTTCCCTTAATTTTCCCTAGGGGGAGGGCTTACTAATATTAACCAGCTAAATGGACATGGTATTACATTGCACCCCAAATACTTACCTTTATGCCTGTGATTAGCACATCTCTCATCAAAGAGGCTTCTTTCTGCAGTGGATGGTGATTAACAGAGACTCACAATTGTCCAACTTCAGGGAATGAAATTCCATAAGAGTGCTTAGCCCTAAATGGGAATCTATTTCACACCCCTCCCTGAAAGCCTCAGGGATGATCATGGAACAGGGGACAGAAAGATTGTAAGAGCCAGGGGTGGTAGAGGGCTTCTATGAAACAGTGTTTTCTGGACATGACCAGAAAGCTGTACACAAGAATGTAAGGCATCTATGACTGTATCAAGCCTGTCAAAATCCAAACATGGATGGGGAGGAACTCATGGATCACCATCTCTAGCTGAGGAGTTACAGACAATTGATGGCTTCTGCTGGGAGAGGGAGAATCAGTGTTCTTCAGACGTGGCCCCTGGACCCCACACCCATGCACCCAATGGCAACACTGAGCAGAATCAGTGGGTTTTAGAAAAGGCACATGAAGTTGGGAGAGAAAGTGGGAGGGGTGGGGTGAGCTAGAGGAGAGAGAGCGGGGTGGGTTTGATCAAAATACATTGTATTCTCATATGAAATTCTCAAACCAACAATAAATAAATACATTTTTTTAAAAAGGCAGATGAATAGAAACTATTCAGATTGAATTACAGAGAGCAGCAGAACTAGAAAGTCTATCCCATGTGGAACACATTTAGACAGCTAGTTCACATTTAACAGCAACCTAAAGAGAAGGAAGAGGGGAAAGCCAAGAAGAAAAGATAGGAAGTTCAAAACTGAAAAAAAGAAAGAAAGAGACATTAAAAGAAAAAGAAAAAGGGGGTTCAAAAAGGCCGACAGCATAAACCCACCATGATTCAACAGCTTCTGAGAAAGGAACTTACAAAGTGTCTTAGTCAGGTTTCTATTGTGATAAAACACCATGACCAAAAGCAATTTGGGGAGGGAAGGGTTTATTTCACTTAAAACTCTCAGGTCAAAGTCCATCACCGGAGAGCCAGGGCAGAAACTGAAACCGAGGCCATGGAGAATTGTGGCTTACTGGCTTGCTCTCCATGGCTCTCAGCCTGCTTTCTTATACAGCCCAGGACCACCAGCCCAGGGTCATACCATCCTCAGTGGGCTTGGGCCCTCCCACATCAATCATTAATAAAAAAAAAAAAATGCCCAACAGACATTGATGCAGTCCAAATTTTTTTCAAGAAAGGATTTCTCTGTGTAGTCCTGGCTGTCCTGGAACTCACTCTGTAGAGCAGGCTGGCCTCAAACTCAGAGATCTGCCTGCCTCTGCCTCCCAAGGGCTGGGATGTAAAATGTGCACCACAACCACCTAACTCATATAGGCCTGTTTTATGGAGGCTGGGATGAGACTTTTCATGATGTGACTGTTTAAGGCACCCTATGTACCTGCAACCCCTTGCCCTTGCTTCTAGAAATAAATCCAATGAACTCATTGGTTCCCAAGCTAGACTTGGACAGAACCTGCCTTTGGCCTGCCACTGTTGCCCTATCTGAGGTGAGTAGACACTTGTACATTTGTTTACATTTCTCCAAGAAGAGTCACCCACCACTGGATGTCATATGCTCTCCCCACAAAAATTACTACAAGATAACACATTTGCCAGTTCATTAAATTTCACCTTTGTACACCATGTATATGATTCAAAACATTATGTTGCATAGGAGGAAGACGTGTATTGTTACTATTTGTCAATAGAGCAAAATGTTTCAAAAAAGAATATGCAACATGTTTATTTATTGAATATGTAACATGTTTATTTACTGAAATTATATCCTCAATGTACTTTGTGCAATGTTTAAATGTATAGTCAACCATTTTTGGTATCTTTGGAGCTAGAGAGATGGCTCACCAGTTAAGAACACTTGCTGCTCTTTCAGAGAACAAGAGGTCAGTTCTGAGCACCCCACATTGGGCAGCTCACAGCCTCCTGTAACTAACTCTCTCCAAGGGACCCACCACCTTGCACGCATGTGACCCACACACATAAATAAAATTGGAATAAATCTTTTAACATATTCTTACTGTCTGCAAGTAATTATTTCGAATTAATTTCCTGCAAGCTGAGAGAAAGACAAAGTCAGACATCAGCGAATTAAAAGACCAAACGTGTATTTCCCACATTCTCTCTCTTAACAAGGCAGGGGGCCTAGACCCACATTCCTGTCCTTAAAACTCAGCTGCCAGAGGAATTCGATCCCTCAGCCATGAGGAAATATCTTCTGGGGTCCGGGTGGGTTAATATTGGGCGTTCCCATGCAAGCCAGGAGATAACACTATTTGCTCTGATAAGGACTAGGCCTCTCTCCCTCCTCTTAATCTACACTTGTCAAGCATAGTCATGGCATTTTCCATTTTTCCCCTCTTGCCCTAGCCTCCACTGGGGGTTGATGCCAGATTCCTGTTTGCCCAATACACTGGTGGCTATCATCCAGTGTTCACATCCCCACTGTGTTCAATAAAATCTTGACACAGGAATAATTCTCATTTGGAAAAAACAGAGATTTTATAATGCGGGGCAGCTACAGGGAGAGGGTGTGTTAACCATTCAAACTCCAGGGTTCACCTACATGGCCTTGCTGTCTCCTATTAAGCTGGCTGGTGTAAGAGATCTCACATCTTTGAAAAGATAGCAGGTGGGCAGAAAGAAAGAAGAGAGAGGGGGTGGGAAGCAGGGAGGGAGGGAGGGAGAGTGGGAAGGGAGAAGAAAACCAAGCTGGGTCACCAGGTGCTTGCAGAAGTACACCAGCTTTGTTAGACAAAATGATGAAGGGTATACCTGGGATTGCCTGCTATCTTACAGTGACTGTTCAAAAAAAGTTACTGACATATGGAAACTTACTCTCTGCTGAAGGCTCCTATTCTGTGAGTTTGGTAAGCTTTAAGACTGGGGTGTATATGGTTGTGTAAATAAATAATAAGGAGAGGATATATGATCATTTATATTTGTGTGTGTGTATGTGTGATATTAGAGTGTAGACGAATGAATCTCTACCACCACCTATTCCCAAATAACCAGTCAGAGGTTTAACATTAGTTACAAATTGTTTGCCCTACGGCTCAGGCTTATTACTAGCTAGTTCTTACATCTAAAATTAACCCATTTTTATCAATCTATGTATCACCACATAGCCGGTGGCCTACTTTCACATCCTGCTTCTTGGGCAGCTCGCTGGTGTCTCTCAATTCTGCTCTCTTCTCCCTGTATCTCTACCTGGATTTCCCACCTGGCTCTATTCTGCTTTGCCACGGGCCAAAGCAGCTTTATTTATGAACCAATGGGAGCAACATCTATTCAGAGTACAGAAAGACAACCTACAGCCTAAGAGTGTGAATGTGCAAATGTGTGAGCACAGGCCACACATGTGGATGCTGAAGGACAACCTCAGGTTTCTGACCTTGCCTTCTACTTTATTGGAGACAGTGGCTCTTGTTATTCCTCTCTGCACATACCAGGCTAGCCCATGCACTTAGCATGTGCCAGGCTAGCCCACAAGTTTCCAGTGATTCTGCAGTCTCTGCCTCCGATCTCACCATAAGAGTGTTGGGCCTGCAGACATGTTGCTGCCTGCAGATTTACATGGCTTCTGAGGATCCAAACACGGGTCCTTGGACTTGAGTGGCTAGCATCCCACTGAGCCATCTCCCCCGCCTTCTTCCTCTTTGTGTCAGTGAAAGCTAAAGAAGCTCCCGGATGGTCTAGGAGCTCCTCAGAGTCACGTGGAAAATCTTAAGTGAAGAAAGTTTTCAAGGTGAAATGTTTTTTAAATATCACCCAAAGCGAGCCGGATTTTGGCTCTAGGTTTGTTTCTTCATTGGACCTCTGGGCCTTTAGCTCACAGAAGACAGACACTCATCTCTCTTGCTTTCTGAAGTATCTCCAACACCTGGCCCAGTGTCTGGTCCACACTAGATGCTCCAGAGACATTGAACCACTCACCATCTCTCCATCAGGGGAACTGAGTCCCTCTGCGTGAAGTTGGAGGATGTTGCTGCCAAGGTTCCCCATGTCTCTGTGAGAGAGGCCATCAGCTCCCTGTCCCTAATTTCAAACCCCACTTCCCATTTCCCTCAGCACAGGTGGCAAGGCTCCAGGCCATTCCTCCACATTGTACCCTCTTCCCCGCCAGCTCTTAGTTTCATAAGGAAAACCACAGAAATGTAATCATAATGGAAAACAGTGAGTCAATCAATTGCTTCATTGTCTGCATTGTAAAAATGAATCCCAGAACTACCACAGACCTCCCAATCTCCAACCTCAGCAGCCTGAGAGCCCCCCAAACTTTCACGCTAGATGGCTCTAGCCACTCTCCCCAGAGGGGGACTCCAGTCCCAGGGACACTCTTTCTCCGTGTCTCCCTGGGGTGCTCCACAGCAGCACTCAGCCTGAAGAAGCAGCAGTCATATGTCCCACGGTTGACAAGTCAGTGGTGGAAGAACTAAAGCCTCCACAGAATGCAAACTTTTCCGCTCTTGGGATACGCCCACAGTCGGAAGATGATCATGATTCCCGAACCACAGACCAGAGAAAGCAGAACACAAGCAGAGTCTTCACAGACCTGAGAAAGCAGAAACACAAGCAGAGTCTCTCTGCTGGTCCCAACAGGGACTGGCTTAGCCACCCAAGAAGCCCCTGGCTCTCTTTTGATTTCTCATTTTCCCGAAAAGAGACAGCTGCCAGGGGGCTCATTCTGTGATGCTATGGTGGAGCGTGACGGGACAAGATCCTGGTCAAGGCGTGAAGATCTCCCATCTGACCTCGGAAGAATCACTGTCCTCAAGCACTTCAGATTCTTCCTCTTAAAACGTATCTAGGGCTGGCTAGATGGCTCAGTATGTAAAGGTGCTTGTGGCTGAGGCTGACAACCTGAGTTCAATCCCGGGACTACATGGTGAAAGGAGAGAACCAATGCCTGCAAGTTGGTCCCTGACTTCTACCTATGTGCCATGCATGTGCACACACATGCACACCACACAGTAAATAAACAAATAGATACTGGGTTGGGGATTTAGCTCAGTGGTAGAGCGCTTGCCTAGTAAGCGCAAGGCCCTGGGTTAGATCCTCAGCTATAATTAATTAATTAATTAATTAATTAAATAAATAAATGAATTAATAAATTAAATAAATAGATACACAGATAAATAAATGTCATTTTAGATCCTTTACATATGAGATTTGAAAAATAAAGGCTTGGACCAGGGAGATGGCTTGGTGGGCAAACAAAAGACTCCTGTAGCAGTGTATGCCTAGCCTGAACGGGCCATCGCCTGTGATCAGATTGGTAACTACCCCAGTTGTCAGCAGAGAGCCTTCATCCAGTAACTGATGGAGGCAGGCTCAGAGACCCAAGGCCAAACATTGGGCCAAGCTCGGGGAGTCCTGCTGAGGAGAGGGAGAAGGGGTTGTAGGAGCCAGGGGAGTCAGGGACATCGGAGGAAAACCCACAGGAACAGCTAGCCTGGCTCATGGGAACTCACCGAGTCTGAACCGACAACTAGGGAGTCTGCGTGGGACTGATCTAGGCCCTCTGCATATATGTGACAGTTGTGTAGCTTGTTCTGTTTGTGGGACTCCTGGCAATGGGAGCAGGGGCTGTCTCTGGTGCTTTGGCTGGCTTGGGAACCAAGTTTTCATGCTAGATTAACTTGCCCAACCTGAATACAGGCAGAGGTGCTTAGTCTTATAATGGGGGAATGTCTTTCTGTATGCTGCACATATGTGTTGCTCTGATTGGTTGCTTTAAAAAAAGGCCGTTTGGCATATGGCAAGGCAGCTTAGAGGCAGGTGGGAAATTCAAAGAGAGAGACAGGAAGAACGGGAGAGACACCAGCCAGCTGTCCAAGGAGCAACATGTAATGGGATGCAGGTAAAGCCATGGAACATGTGGCGATACATAGATTAATAGTTATGGGCTAATTTACTGTATAAAAGCTAGCCATGGCCATACAGTTAAAATTAATATAAGTCTCTGTGTGTTTACTTGGAGGATGTGAGTGGGAGAGATTTGTCCCAACTGCTGGCAGGCTGGGACACAGGAAATCCTCTGACTACAGTCTTACGGCAGCTTGATACGCCATGCTTTGTTGATCCCCAGAGGAGGTCTGTCCCTTTCTGAGCAAATATGGAAGAGGGGTGTATTGGGGGGGGAGCAGAGAAAAGTGGGGAAGGGGGGGGGGAGTGGAAGGAGAGGACGGAGGGAATGCTTCAATCGGGATGTAAAACAAATAAATTAATTAATAAAAAGCCTCTTGAGTAACATACAAGTATTACAGCTATTAATATCAAACTAAAGAACAAACATTAATATATTTTTGATGTATTAAATAAATTATTATCCACTATTAAAAAAAAGAACATGGGTTGAGTATTAAGCTCAGTGGTAGAGCGCTTGCCTAGCAAGCACAAGGCCCTTGGTTCAATCCTCAGCTCAAAAAAAAAAAAAGAACACCTGATTCCACATCTGAAGACCTGAGTTCAGTCCCCTGGACCAGTATGTTAGGCAAAGAGACACCTGCAAGTTGTCCTCTGCCCCCCACAGGCATAGTGGCATGTACATCTTCCCATGAACACACAAGACAAATAAATAAGTACATAATTTTTAAAAATAATAATAAATGAAATGTATCGACACTTTGAGGTGAATGTAAGATTCCTTTTAAAAACAAAACACTTGCTCTAGTTTGGATGTCTGTCATATGACAAATGACATCCTTGGTCACTGATGCTGGTACAGCACTTCATGAAATGTTTTATGAAGTATGCTGTTTCTAGTTTTTTATAAATCTATTTCTATTTGTATGTGTGTGGAGTGGGAACACAGTCACCCAGTATTTGGCACTTAGTAAGTGCTCAACAACTTCTATTCTAAGATCAGGGGATGTAGCTCAAGGATAGAACATTTGTACAAGCATGTACAAGACCCTGGATTTGCTCCTTGGGAGAAAGATAGATGGGGGGTTGGGGGAGAAAGAAAGAGGGAGGGAGAAAAGGACAGGGGCGCAGGGAAAGAAAAGGACAGGGGAGAGAAATGGTTGTACACATCTGTGGTCACAGTACTATGAAGGGAGAAGCAGGAGGATCATGGGTTCTAAGCCAGCCTAGGTTTCACGGTGAGACCCTATCTCAAGAAAACAGTTCTGTTACGATCCCATTTGTAATGTCATATGAACAAGGACAATACAGCAGGAAAACTTGGGTCTATAGCCATGGCTGTCCTAAGAAACTGGGCCATTAGGGTATGTGAGGGGTTTGTTGATGTTATTGTTTTGGCTTGTTTTGTTTTGTTTTGTTTTTGTTCGTGTGTGTGTGTGTAAGGAATTGTCTCATAAGACTATGGAGGCTGGCAAATCCACACAGCAGGGAAGGCCCTCATACTGAGGTTGCAGGGGAGATGAGGCTGCCAGTCAAGGCTGAAGGCCAAGCCATCAGCAGGGAGAACACCCCCTAAATGGGGGACTTGGGCAAAGTCTTTGAGGTGACTGGATGAGACACGTTACATCATATGGAAAGCACGGACTGTACTCAAAGTTCATTGATTGAATGCTACTCATGGTGAGAAACATCCAGGAGGATGAACACACAACTGGGTACCAAGGCCCAGACAAACTGACACACGTACAGTACCCCGCCTCAGGGTGAGCTTCCAGGGACGATCCCCATCTATGGTACCATATATATCATATATGGTGTCACATGTGGGCAGATATGTTGGACAGGTTTCCACTACCTTACCAACCACTGAGATAAATCAGCTGAAAGAGAGAAGGGTTGGGAGTTTTATTTGTTTTTGAGATTATAATAAAATTACGACATTTCTTTCTTTTCTTTCCTCCCTCCAAACCCATAGGCCCTTCCTTGATCTCAAATTCATGACCTCTCTTTTCATTGTTATTAGATGCGTGTGTGTGTGTGTGTGTGTGTGTGTGTGTGGGTGTGTGTGTGTGTGATCACTCGGTCTCTATAATGTTACATGTACATATGTTTTCAAGGCTTTGGCTCACATTTCCAGAGGTCACAGCCATAACTGATTGGCCTTCTCAATTACTTCCTATGGTGGCACCAAGCTTTTGCCACACATACCTTTTGGGAACCACTTAGGACCCACACTGCAGCAGAAGAGGAACGGTTTTATCACTGAGAGCCAGCTAAAGAGAGTGCAGCTGAGGGGCTGAAGTTTAAAGGCACATACTGCTTTTGCAGAGGATCTGAGTTTGGTCCCAGTACCCACATCTGCTGGTTCATAAATGCCTGCGACTCCAGATCGAGGGAACTCCATGCTTAAACCACACAAATGTAGCAAAATACACACATACTCTCACTGTGTGTCTCTGTCTCTCTCTCTCTCACACACACACATACATACATACATACACACACACATACACACACACACACACACAGAGAGAGAGAGAGAGAGAGAATATAAAATAAATCTTTTTTAAAAAGTGTGTAGTTGATGCTGTAAATGGTGAAGAGCCAATTAGAACTGAGTGACACGTGGTGAAGAGCCAATTAAAATTGAGTGACATAATGTCAGTCACACTTAGGGAAGACAAGGTGAAAGTATTGCCACTCCATAGATGGCCTCCATCGTTTCTGCTAGCGGGCTGGACAAATGAAGTTGGTGGTGTGTGTGTGGCCACAGGATCTGGACAGTCAGAAGTGCCTTTATACCCAGAGGCGATTTTCCGTAAGACAGCCTGCCTGGGTTCTGCTGGGGATGCATGAATCTTTCCCTCCTCACTTTGCTGGTGTTTACAGATTGCAGACTCACTCTAAAAATAAATGACCTTTTTAAAGAATGAACAGGAGTTATCTAGGAATGAAGGGGTCCGACTCAGGCTCAGCAAGACAGGGTTGCTTTCACACCACGGCCAAGGGGTGAGCAGGGCATCCTCAGTGGTATTTTACATCTGACTGGCTTGCGCAAGAGGCACTGGGGTTTCAACTTTCTTGACACATGCAGCAAACAGGCTGTTGGAAATGCCTGTTGCAAAATCAGAGACGCGATGGAGCTCAGCTAGTTTACAAAGACTGAGATCCGGGCTGGGAGGTGGCCCAGAAGTCCCTGTTTTCCTGTGGATCATACAGTCAGTTCAGTGGGGTGTGTTTGTCTGTAATATGTAAATGATCTCAGTTGTGTATTTACACTTGAAATTTTCACTGATTCCTGTTACTTCAGACCTCTTACGCCCACACGGCTATGGTTTCCTGGAATCCTTCACTGGAATCCACGAGGAGTCATTGGGTCGGTATGCTATCTTTTGTTGATAATTGAAAACCTTTGGATACAACACAAGAAGTTGACAACCCCCCCCCCACCCCGAACTTGGCTCTGTATTTGAAGAGTTGCAGCAACATTTCGCTCTGCATCCAAGCTGGAACTTCTTGGGTCTCAGTCACTATGGCTCAGGTCTAGCTCCAGAGGCCTCCAGAATATAATTCATAAACAGAAACAAGATCCTGGTCTGATAAATTATTCATAGACCTGCTTTGGGCCTCATATTGCGCAAGAGTTATTCAAAAGGCCTTTCTCTTATTAAACTATAGTCAGGCCGCTGGGCAAAGATAGAGGTTTCCGTCGGAAGGCACATTAAACACCCCCATGCCATTTATCATGTACGCCAATTTTAACTGAGGACTTGATAGGATCCTAAATATTTTCCACATCTGATTAAATAAGTGAAAGAGGAAACACAGATGGAGATGATTGTACTTTGGATGAGTTTGTGAGACCAAGGATACGGCTAATATATCGTATTTCCTTCCCCTAAATACTAGCGAATGAGACAGTCTCTAGGAAAATCTATCTGGTCAGAGATCATTCTATAAAGATGAGAAGGCAGATATGATTTGTTGTATTTGAAAACAAAACTGCAAATAGTAAATAGTTGGGAAATACAGACATTAAATATGTATATATATATATATATGTTTGTGTATATATATATATATATGTTTGTGTATATATACATATATATGTATACATATATATATTTATAGAGAGAGATTGGATAAGTACACTAGGCAAATTTATGTAAAGGAAATAGGAAGTAACTCTGTGATCAACACCTAGTGAGTCCAGTGGAGGTCAGGGTGTGGACATTTGGGGTTGGCACCTAATTCAGTGGAAGGGAAGGACACAGTCAGTTGGAAGCACATGGGACTAAGCCAAACGTCGGAGCTTGCACCCTCTACAGCCAGGATGCTGTGTGCTACTGAGCAAACCACTCACCCTCCCTGGGCTGTGGCTTCCTTCTCTGCAAAATAAAGAGGCCTGGAAAAATCATGTTAGTTGCTCTTGACCTTCAAAGGTAATTTTCTGTTGTTCTCGTATTTCTGGATTCATCTGATAGGAAATATTTTTAGGAAAATGAATAAACCTTTAATGGGATTTGATAGAAAATGCTATTTGGAAATCAATAACTTGACTCACATGTTTATTCCTTTTCTTTAATTCATTCAACAAAAACTAATGTTAAAGTTCGGTGCCAATGAGGCAGATACCACAATGTCCTGTAAAAAGGCGTCTTATATGAAGAGTAATGCATCAGTTAGCTCCCTTTAAGGACTTTACAGACTGACGCTAAACAGAGGCCCATATATACATAGTTTTATTGAAAGGTAGTAAAAGTAAATGAAAAGGTGTGCATAGCAAGCTTTGGGAGAAAAGAGAAACCACAACCCTGACTTAGAGAAGGAGATTCCAAAGCTAGTGGAGGAGTTGAGGTTGGTTGGTCTACATAGGAAGAAAGGGATAACATAAAACGTGAAACAGAAGTGAATGCATGATGTAGTGTAGGGTGTGAGCAAGGACTAGGCATGGAGGTGCCTCTGTAACCGAGTTTCCCTTTACCCCACAACCAAAGTTTCTTAAGGAGAACAAGACCCAGATGCACCAGAATCAGCTGGACTTGGGAAAATCTGTCTGATTTCTGGCCCCAGCCTTAACCCGCTGGTTCTGACTCTCCGGGCGTGAGGTCTAGAGAATCTGTGCTCTGAATGAAGTTCCCAGCATTCCAGAGGTGGCTTATCGCCATCAATGGCTTTCTGTTGTAGCTTAGATGTGAAGTGGGCTCCCCAAACACGCAGCTTGTTGGAGGTGATGGAGCAGTCCAGAAGCAACACAGCTAAGTGGCCAAAGACAGAAACTTCTGAAGTCAGAATGATTCCTTCCTATTGTGCTTTTTGGTAGGATTCTGTCATGGAGAGCTGAGGGCATTTGTGTACTAGATGGTTTTACAGCTACATTTTAACTTAATCTCCACTGTTAATATGAATAAGAGAGTTGGGGTTCAAGGAAGATCGCATTACACAAAAGAACTTCTGAGAGCAGGGTGAATAAAATGTGCTTGGTAAGCCTTGGGGTGGTGTGATGGCCAATCTTGGTTGTCAATCTGACTCTGTCTGGAATTAACCCAAGCAGCTGGGCGCACCTGTGAGGGGTTTTTTTATTGGTTGGGTTATTTGAGATGGGAAGACCCACTCTAAATGTGGCTCACATCATCTAGTAGCAGCCCACATAAAAGGACATGAAGGAAGGAAGCTTGTGCTTTTCACCTGCTTGCCCTCACTCTCACTGGCAAGTTCATCCATCCTGCTGCTGCAGCGTTCCTTCATTGGTATTAGAGCCTACTTCTTCAGGATTCTGAGGTAAACTGAAGACTGGCAGATCCCTAGTGCTGGCCTGAGACTCTAGCACCATATTGGGAGTGCTGAGTCATCCGGCCTCAGGGACTGAACAACTACCAGATTCTTGGCCTTTCCACTGGGAGACACTCAGACCACAGGCTGCAAATCACTCTAATAAATCCCATACATGTGTGCATGTATGTATTAGTATACATGTGCATCTATAGATAGATGATAGGTAGATAGATAGATAGATAGATAGATAGATAGATAGATAGATGCTAATTCTATATGTTTTGTTCCTTTAAAGAACCCTGACTAATAATCCAGATGAATCATTATCACTGAGAAATAAAATAAAACTGAGTGTTCAGAACCAAAGAGATGCTTTCAAATGGGACTTAACCCCAGCAATAAGGCAGACTATCCCAAGTACAGACTGAGATTTAAACAACAACAGTGGAATAAACATGAAGAGTCACAACACACAAATTGAATAATAAAATTTCTCTAAGTACTATGTGGAGTCTAAGATACTCTTCCTTGCAAGATAACTTGTTGGTCTTCCCATGGAAAACACAAGACTCCTGGGTCAGAGAAAGGGACAACTCGTGGTTTATAGTAAAAGCAGTGGCCAGAGTGTCCTGTGCCTCGGGACACCTTCTCCCTTGGGGAGGAACTGAGGGCTGCATTGTGAAACTCATGCTTGGCACAGGCTGCACAGATCAGTGACTCGGGAAGCATGCTTGTCTTTTGCTCTTCCCTTTCTTCTCCCTATCCCTCCTTTCCTCCCCTCTCTCTCCTTTCCTCCCTCTCCTCTTCCCTTCCTCCAGACCCTACTCTCAAATCCTGCAAACTCCTCCCTTCTGGGACAGGATGCATTTTCTCATCACGCCTAGCCCCTTTCCGTCATCTGAACACACCACCTTCCTCTCCGAGGATGCTCATGCAGATGCCACGGGACACACTAGAAGCTCTGTCAACAAACAGCCAAGTCTTCAAGTGCTTTGGTCTTTGACTTCTTCTTCTTCTTCTTCTTCTTCTTCTTCTTCTTATTCTTATTATTATTATTATTATTATTATTTTATTTTTATTCTCCTCCTCTTCTTTCTCCTTCTTTTCTTCTTCTTCTCCTCCTTCTCCTTATTTTATTTGTGGTTATTATTGCTGTTTCAAACGCTCTGGCCATTTGTAATCTATAGACCCAGGTTACCCTTTTGTAGGACTCCATGCTGCTTCTGGCTTAGCTCTTTCTAGCAGCTCCTGGGTGCTTTCTAGTACACTGCAATGGCTGGGGTTTGCCATCTACCCTGGGAGCACAAGGCAGATGTTTGGTGATGGGTTGGTCTGCTTTCATCTTAGGAACAAGCACAGTGCAGTGTCATCAGAATGTCTGTGGATGAGGAGGTCACGTCCCTTTTCTTCCAGTTCCCCTTGCTTCACCACGAGCTACTTTCCATCCCTGCCTTTACAGATGGCAGCCCCTGTGCTTCTGGCTTCATTCAGAATCTACAATGGTCACTGCAGGTCTAAGACCCAGCTTTACCAGAGTGGGTGGCGGCGCAGCACATGCAGGGGTGGGGTCGGGGGAGGACTCTGAATCCTTGCTAGTCACTCACTGGCTGGCTTCAGTTGGTCATACACTTTCTGAAGCTTGCTTTTCCCATTAGTAAAAACGGAAGATTAACACCTGCCTGGCAGGGGTCTCAGGAAGTGTCTATCACAGTATTTATCATTTTGCAGTCAGTGTGACATCCACACCAGCCTCTGTACCCACAGACCTGGATAAAGCCCATAGGGAGGGGATGTTCACATGTCTGGGGCCCAGTGAAAACCGGAATGGATGGCAGGAAGAGACACCATGCTGGGAGGTGGAGACACAGGCAGCTGAGAGTTGGCCTCAGCACCAGGAAGAACACAGAGCTCTAAGAACTGGGGCGAGATGGTGAGGTGTTAGCTAAGGCACTAACAGCTCCACAGATGCTCAAGAGACAAATGTGTCTTTAGATCTGGTGTTTCAAAAGAAGGCAGAAATAGCTATCCTTATCCAAACTCAATTTTTAAAGTATTAGCATGTACACACACACACACACACACACACACACACACCAATCAAAATGTCTATGAGCTCCATCCAGCCCAGGGGAATACCCTATTAAGGCACAGTCACCTGACTCCACTTCCACCTATTTCTCATTTTTCTGCAATTGCCAATGCCCATGTCATTTCCAGTGACATCTGCTGGTCGGCTTGGATGAACTATGTGAGAGCAGGTTGGTGTCTCACTCAGGAAATAGCTACATGATGAGCTCTCCTTTGGTTTATATCCTTTGAGATCTTGGGGCAGGGGGAAAGTTCCAGAAGACTTGTTGAGTTCTCTTTTCTGTGTCAAGGGGACACAACAGCTGGACGCCTCTGGGAGGCTGAAAATAAACAGGTTCAGGAGCTCCAAGGAAGTAAACGGGCATTGTAGGTAGAGAAGCTGCCCAACATAAATACAGCTGCTGAGGCGGAAAACTATTTACATTGGCTCCTTTGAGGTCTACGCTGGAGGCTGGAGGAAACCTCATCTTGAGACTTGCTATGTCCTGACCGTGGAGATCCAGTCAAGCAAGGTCCCCAGTATAGACACAGCCCCCAGTGTGAGCACATTCAGTTGGTCACTCTGGAAGGATTCACGGGTAAGTAGGTGTCTCAAGTGATACAGGGCATTTTGACATAATGAGAACGATGAGCCTGTGTTTTCTAGTTTGGACTATAACTCATACTGACCTTTTAACAATGACCGTCTGTTTGCCACATAAACACAGTGGGAAAATATTAGCTTGGGAGGCAGAAGGCCTGAGCGCTCATCTCTATTTTACAGTAAGCTGGATAGCAAGAATACCATCACCTACGTCCATCTTACCTCTGGGGGACACGGCCAGTCAATCTTCACATCCCTAGACTGCAAGCATGAAGGAGAGGTGAAACCTGTGAAAAATAGCATTGGGGCCTGGCCATGGTGGCATGCGTCTTTAATCCCAGCACTTGGCAGGCAGAGGCAGGGGGATCTCTGTGAGTTCGAGGCCAGCCTGGTCCACAGAAAGAGTTCCAAGACAGGCTCCAAAGCTACACAGAAAAATTCTGTCTTGAAAAACTGGGGGGAAAAAATAGCATTACAAGGGGCCACAGGAGCAAAGACATGGGGATCACATGAGCCTAGCTTTGAATTCTGACTTGAACACTTCTGTGTGTTTGTGGACAGGTAATTTCAGGTCTTCAAGTTTGCCCGTGAGTGTATGGGCAACACAAATTGGACTTGTGGGGTTTTTTTTGTTTGTTTGTTTTTTGTGGGTTTTTTTTGAGGGGGTGCTTTTTGTTTGTTTTCTTTCTCTTTTTTTATATATTTATTTAAGTGTGTTGGGATGGAGAGGCCACAGGGTAGGCGGACATATCTGGGAGAGTTGAGAAGTGAGTGTGATCAGGGTATATTATGTGAAATTCCCAAACAATCAATAAAAATATTATG
Source organism: Onychomys torridus (assembly GCF_903995425.1). Taxonomy (NCBI): domain Eukaryota; kingdom Metazoa; phylum Chordata; class Mammalia; order Rodentia; family Cricetidae; genus Onychomys; species Onychomys torridus. The sequence continues at coordinate 52,905,678 of NC_050460.1, forward strand.
TTGGGGGGAAAAGATATTAACAGAAATTTCATTTAAACTTAGAAATCACTTCAGGAAAAAAAATGAAAAAAAGAAACAATTCCTACTTCACGACAGTGATTAAACCGAATGATGTAAAGAAAATATGAAAACAGAGAAGGTACCAAGTTCTCTTCCACACAGTACTCAGGATGGGCACTGACTGAGTACTCCTCCATACAGTACTCAGAATGAGTACCGAGCACTCCTCTACACAGTACTCATCAATGATACTAGTCTAAAGTCTCCATTTCAAATGTTTATAGTTCAGGTTGGCTGGATCCCAAATCAAACATTGATCTAAACTAAAATTATGTTTTCCCTTTACAAAGAAAAAAAGTCACCACAGCGATAACAACAAGATTCAGTTCAAGTTGAACACAAACCTCTGTTGTTCATCCGAAGCTCACAGAGAACAGCGTCAGGCAGCCAAGCATCCTGGCCCAGGGTCAGCCGCCTACTGCACAGAGATAAAAAGTATGGGAAACTCCTTCCACCACAGGCGATAACTTTGCCTTTTTCGGAGGGGAGTCTGCAGAAACACTGGTGGACATCGGTCCAGGAAGCAAAGCCCCAAACATCACACAGACGCTGTAGATCATGTTCTCAGGGCAACCCTCCAACTTCAGCAAACCTCGAGCACAGAAGTACACCCTCTGTCTAAATTACTTCCCAGATCTTGCCAGCATCACAGTATACAGAAAATAAACTGCATCCAGATGGTGGGACATGAGTTGACAACCCATCAAGAGGGGGTTAGAGCCATTCATTGATTTGCTGGTTCAAAACCCAGCAAAGACGGGGCCCGTGTGCACGAAAGACTGAGGTAGACCCTGCCACTCTGGCCACAGGCAAGGCAAAGTCCTCGTGACACAGTAGTGACCTAAAATACAAAGATTGCCCCAATAGAACTGCCAGGGCTTTGTAATGGGCAAGCCTCGTTGCACATTATTAGAGCATCAAGAAATAGATGTTTCTACTCTTTGCACAGATAACATGTGGCTAAGAATCCATCCTTCTCAAAGAGGAGCATCAGTTATTTACACACACACAAGCCCTGGGGCATAATTTCTAGTTGTGTCAAGGTGAATGTCCATCAGACCACAGACATGGCTTCTAAGGCTGGCGTGTATGAAGCAATGGATTACTCTACAGACATGAAAAGAACATAATGGTACACATGGGCAAGATGAAAACTGCTTACATGTGAAATAACACAGGCAGTATATTTAAAAAAATGTCCAACTTTGAGGTCTTATTAAGACCAGGGAGATACTACAAAACATTTGAAGCTATAGTAGGGTAATGGAATATTTTATGTATTGGCTCAATATTCTATAACATGTTTACTTGTATAAGCAAAGTAAGATACTTGTACATCCTGTGACCTGATGGATAATTTCTTTGTATGTTCCTGTGTATTCTCGGTATATGTGAACTTCTGTGGAAGTATATGTGTCTACATGAACGCATGGAGGCCAGGAGAGGACACTGAGTATCCTCCTTAATGTCAGTAAGAGCCAAGGATCCTTCTGTCTCCACCCCACACACATGGCACTAGGGCTATAGGAACACACAGGGCCAGAGTCAGCTTTTTATGAGTCCCAGGGGTCTGAACTCGGGTCCTCATGCTTGAACAGTAAGAGCTCCTGCCCACTGAGCCAACTCTCCAGCACGAAGATTGCTTCCTCACTGCGCGGTGGGTGGCACACGCCTTTAATCCCAGCACTTGGGAGGCAGAGGCAGGGGGATTTCTGTGAGTTTGAGGCCAGTCTGGTCTATAGAGTGAGATCCAGGGTGGGCACCAAAACTACACAGAGAAACCCTGTCTTGAGGGGAAAAAAAAGATTTCTT
>NC_050460.1:53212549-53292549 GCF_903995425.1 Onychomys torridus
GTCTCTGTGGCCCTTACAGGGAAGATCATATTACTATATTCAAACTGTAGGAGAATGCCATAGGAACCAAAAACAATGGAGACACAGAAGTTTCCCTTGTCTCCTTGATCTCTTGTTGACCTTTCACCATCCACAGTTAATCTCCCCAGCAGAGTGCTGCTACCGAGGCCATTGTTTTGGGTCAGAATTACACATTTGATCACAAGCCATAGGGTGGTCCCTTTGAAACTTCACAAGCAGATGCAGTCCCTCCCAACTTACTTTCCAAACTGGTCCCCTTAGAACTTTGAGAGTCTCAAGAGAAGAGATTTCTGTGGTTAAATATTTAGTAAACACTGGATGTTCCTCCCAAACCCCTGAATTAGATGCCCCTGGAAGGCTCAGCACGAAGGAGTCTACTTAATTTCGTTGTTTCTCAAATAATATTGGTCTGGAAAGTTCACCCTGGAATCTCAGCCTCTGCATACAAGGTTACATACCTAGTAAATGACTAGAGAATCATGGAATGGACTCAGGATGCTAATTGTCTAATACTCTGGCTATCAATGGATGGGCAGTAGAAAACAGTTGGGATTAAAGGCAGGGAATGGATAGCAGACTTATCATTTGTGGAGCTTTCAGAAGCTGAGGTAACATAGAGAAACATCTTGTTTGAAGCAGGCTGTGGTGTTATTGTGTTCCCTAAAATATTGTGCACCCTAATAAACTTATCTGGGGTCAGAGAACAGAACAGCCACTAGATATAGGGGCCAGAAAATGGTGGCACACACACCTTTAATCCTATCACTTGGGAGGCAGAGATCCATCCCGATCTCTGTGAGTTTAAAGCCACACTGGAAACAGCCAGGCATGGTGACTCATGCCTTTAATCCCAGGAAGTGATGGCAGAAAGCAGTAAGGTATATAAGGTGTGAGGACCAGGAACTAGAGCTGGTTAAGCTTTTAGGCTTTTGAGCAGCACAGTTCAGCCGAGACCCATATGGATGAGGACTCAGAAGCTTCCAGTCTGAGGAAACAGGGTCAGCAGAGGAATTGGCAAGGTGATGTGGCTGTGGCTTTTTCTGCTTCTCTGATCTTCCAGCATTGACCACAATACCTGGCTCAGGTTTGATTTTATTAATAAGACCTGTTAAGATTCCTGCTACAGCAGGCTCTTAATTTGCAGGGGCTAGATGTGAAGTCTAAGCAGATGTATGAACTAGCGGGGACTGCTGTGGGATGTCCTCTGTATGCTGTGAATGTGTGTTGTTCTCACTTGTTGATAATAAAGTGGTTTTGGCCTATGTCAAAGCAGGATAAGGTTAGACAGTTCAATCAAACTGAGGGCTCAAATGGAAGAGGGGTGGAGTTGGAGCAGATGCTGCAAGCTGCCCAAGAAGCAAGATGCAAAGAGACCGGTAAGCCACAGGCTTGTGGTGATGCATAGATTAATAGGAATGGATTAATTTAAATGTAAGAGCTATTTTGTAAATAAGCCTGAGCTATTGGCCAAACATTTATAATTAATACCTCTGTGTGGTAATTTGGGAAGTGACTGCCAGTTAATCTGGCAGATGGGATAGAAAGCTCCGTCTCCTTTTACAAGGGGCTGGCTCATTTCTCAAATGCCCATTTGGTGATCAAAAGCTTTTCTTCAGTTCTTTGAGGATAGAGGACCTGTTTTCTCAGCTTTCAGTGCTTTTGTGAGTGAGCTAGTTTTCTGTACAGAGGCCATTCCAAGGAAAGCATTTATTTGGGAATTAGTTTTTGTCTGTTTCAGTAGAGAAATGAGACAGAAAAATACAATGAGAGAATTAGAAGAATTTCATGAGAGAAGAGTGGTTTCTGGAGTCACATGTGCTGTTGTCCACAGGTGTGCATCATGAGAACCAGCTGGCTAATGTCAGGGATGATTTTTTATGTGTGTGTGTGTGTGTGTGTGTAAAATATAGAAAGCCCTCAAGAAACAACATAAATTTGGCTCAATGTAATCACTTAGTTGCATTGATACACTTCCTTCTCAGTATGTAAAGCAATTTACAGTGAGTTCAGGCCCAGCTTTCCCACGTGATGTTAGGTCATTAGCACCTCTCTGCCAATAAAAATGCACTGTGAAAGGGCTGAGAAGATGCTCAGTGGGTAAGCATGCTTTCTATGGAAGCATGAAGACCTGGGTTCAAATCTCCAGCATTCGCAGAAAAGGCTGGGTATGCCTGTGCACCTGTAAATCTAGGGCTGAGATGGAGACAGGGGAATGATTGGCAGAGCTTGTTGGCTGCTAGCATACCTCCAAGTTCAGCGAGAAACCATGTCTCAAGGGAGTAAGGGAGGGTGAGTGATGGAGCAGGACGCTCAATGTCATCCTCTGGCCTTTGCTTGTGTGCAGGTATGCATGTCTGCACACACACACACACACACACACACACACACACACACACGCATGCACGCGAGCACACACACACACACACCCCTCTTACAAACACTTTTAGAGGCTATATCATATTCCATACTTTAGATATACTATAATTTTTTTTTAAACTGTCACTTGTGTTATTCAGTTAAAACATGCATGCGTTTTTGGCAAGAATCCACTCTTTGTTTCTGCCTCAAGGCCTAAGCAATGCCTTACTTAGGTTCCCAACCCACCTGGAGTTGAGTCTGATGTCTGGGCAGTGGGTCAGTGCCAGCCACCTCCAGCCTCTGCTGCTCACATCCTGTCACACACCTCCAAGGAGGGTTTCTGGAGAGACTGTCACTTGGGGGTTATTGATCTCATGGATAATTTAGCCTGCAGCCAGGGCAGCCGCAGTGAGAAAATGCTGTCAAAATGGAGCATGTCCCTGGGGCGCTGTCTCATCTGCGGGTCCTCAGAGACTCACAGAGGGCACAGGAAGGGAGGTCACGCTGCTGTCCGCTCAGTAAAAAAACGAAAGGGCAACAAATGGCTCTTGAGAAATTACCACTCTTAATTGCTGCAAAATGGACAAAGTGCTTTTTTCCCCCCACAGGGTGATCAGCAACTGAAAACCATCCATTTAGTTTATAAATGAAGCAAAGGAAGATAGACATTCCATTTCTGAGGTAATAAGCCCAGAGCACAGATTGCTTTCCGAGGGTTAAGGATGGGAGGTGTCTGCTGGAAGGCCACCCTTCCCTCCTTCCAGCATTTACCTTTCCCTCCTCCCAAACGAAGCACAGTCCTGAAAGACATAGCATCGGGACACAAAAGAATACAAGTCAAAGTAAACGCTTATTATTTCAAACATAGTCCTATACATTTGTTTTTGTCTTCTTTTAGAAGAAAACTAAAGATTCTCACATCACTTCTTCTGGGCTTTTTGGCTAAGATCTAATGTGAAGATTCTCACAAAATTATCTGAACTCTTCTAAGGAGGGTTCTTTCTTTTTATCTTTTTATTTTTTTTTAAACAGTTCCTCTGTGTAGCCCTGGCTATCCTGGAACTCACTCTGTAGACCAGACTGGCCTCGAACTCAGAGATCTGCTTGCCTCTGCCTCCTGAGTGCTGGGATTAAAGGCGTACATGCATGCCATTGTCTGGCAGATTAGTTTCTTTGCTGGTGTTTTGAGTATTGAATCATTACCCCATTGATAACAGGATGATAAAGGAATGTTTAAAAAATTATATATTATTCACTAATAAAATCTGTGAACATTCACTCACATGATAGAGTACCATAGCTCTTAAAGTTTTGTGCTAGAATGAAGGCTCGATGGCTAAGAACATTTTTTGCTCCTACAGAGGACTGGAGCTCCGTTCACAGCACCTGCAATTGGTGACTCAAAACCTCTTGTAGCTCCAGCTCCTGGAGATCCACTGTTCCCATGTGCACACTCTCCCCTGCCCCATGCACCCAGAGACACATAGACACATACACACAGTTGAAAGGGTGACCAGCTTTCTTTATTTCTTTAAAAGCCATGTATAAATATATGGTCTATATGTCAAATAACACTGTGATAGAATCATTTGATATACGTTTAAACTGTTGTTACTATTATTTACTATTTTATGTGTATGGGTGTTTTGGCCTGTATATATGTCTGTGTACCACTAGCCTGCAGTGACTGTAGAGGCCAGAAGAGGCGTCAGAGCCCCAGGAACTAGAGTTGCAAAAGGTGTTGAGTTGCCGTGTCTGTGCTGGGAATCAAACCCAGGTCCTCTGGAAGAGCAACCAGTGCTCCTAACCACTGAGCCACCTCTCCTTTCAATGTTTTAAAATGATTTCTATTGACAATGCCGACAGAGGATCTAGCATCCTGACAAATAATATCTCATTTAACCCCCACTTTGAACATCGCGTCATCTCCACAGCCGATATCTTTGTTTTTTTACAGACAGCCAAAAAGGCACAGAGAAGTCAATTAACTTCCGCAAGACCACATAGCTGGTAAGTCCGGAAAGCCCTATACCCTTTCACTGTTTTTGGTATGGATTCCTTCTTCAAGTCAGGCCAGTACACATCCCTTTCTTCTGTTTTTTCCAGGTCCCTCTGCCCATGTGGAGATTAGGAGTGTCAATGTCAGCGATTTATGAGAGAGCTTTTGCCCTGAGCTAAGCCTTCAGTGAACTCGGGGAAGGATATTGTAGTGTGTGGCATGTTGAAAGTGTTTTGCTTAGATCAAGGCAGGAACATAAAACACCAGAAAAGTATTTTAATTGCACTGTTCTTCCTGGTACTTGCTGCTGTGGAAGGAAATTTGAAGATAATGCTGAATATAGAGGTTTTTTTTTTTTTTTTTTACAGTTATTTAGTACCTGCTGTTGCTCAAGGCCCATGTACAAGACACAGTAGAGAAAACCACACGTGATAATTCATTGAGGGAGAACATATCCTGGTATGTTTCATTAACACACATTTCAGTATGTGTTTTAATTTGGAAAGGTGTATTGTTTTCCGGATTGTGATTTTCATCCCTAGGTATTTGTGATACATTTTTTTCCCCTGAAAAATTGGTGTTGGCCTAGGTGGGAAAAAAAAAGCCAATCATGAAGGCAGCTCTTGCTGAAACTTTGCAAACATCAGCTAACTGGCTGAGGCAAAGCAGATAAACATGAGTGAAATCACAGGCCCCGACTCTATCCTGGAAAACCACAGAAGCTTGAAACAGTACAGGAGTGGATGGTGGACCAGGGACAGGCCCTGCTGCGACACAGTGTGACCTTCCACAGACCCTCTGACCTGATAGAGCTCTCTCCTATTCTTCCAACATAGCTCAGGTGACAGGTAGCTTTTAAGAGAGAATGACTATCCCATGGAGCTACATTTTTACCATAGTTTGAAGTATGTGCAGGAGCCTTTCTTCATGAACAACGATGCTTGATTTTCCCCTTTCTTAGATTTCCCTTTGACAGTGAAAAAGAAAATGGAGTTGTGTGAACTAAATAACATTATCCTTTCTTAACAACCCTAACTGGTTCATGTGTTGAATCTGTTCTCTCCATGTTACATGTGTGATCTGTATGTTTTCTGACCAGTGCATATAGGTGGTGTGGGAAAGCTGGAGCCCCTGAGGAGGACATGGGCTTCGTAGTCAAACAGCAGGGACTCAGTCCTTGAGGGCTTCTAATTTCCACTAAGCAGCAGGCATAGCAGCTCATTTTATAGTGACCTCAAGGGACAGCCCTTTCCCATATTATTAGCTTCATCTCTTCTTGTAACTGAGTGTAACCTTGCTGTTTGTGCCTAGAACATAGCCCTTTAGATATAACAGTTGCAGGCAGGTGGACCCGTATAGCTTTGTTTCTCTTCTGATTTGAAAGCCTACTAGAGGTTGTTCAGGGATAAGAGTATCTAGGTGGCACCCCCTCAAACCCTCCCCACATCAGAAGAAGGAGCTTACCTTGTCCCAAGAGTTGATGGGAGCTGGTATGCAAAGACCCCAGCACACCTCAACAAACACATCAACAAGTTGCAATGCTCAGTTCTCTTCCCTCCAGGTTAGGCATCCTGGCTCATTGGCGAGCAAGCAAGGAACACACACACACACACACACACACACAGACAGACACACACACACACACACACACAGAGGCACACACACTTTGTAGTTAATTTTTTGAATTTCCGTGTTCTTTCCTATGTCTCAGTGATCACACAGCATCCTGAGATCCCAAGGAGACTGTAAGCAACCTCACTTCTCAACACATTTCTTCATGTCCCGCCTGTGTGGCAGATCACACTGGCTAAGCCATAGGTCCAGGACCTGTTTCTTGCTCTATGAAAGACTGTAACTCTGAGGGAGCCAGGGCAGAGGTAAACACAAAGCAGAAAGTCAACAGATGGACAGCCTTGGCACCAAGGAAGTTTTGAACATGATTTTCTCAAGAGTGGGGCAAAGGTCTGTTTGTTAGTGTCGAGTTTCACAACATTTTGGACATGATTCGCTGAAATACTAAATTTCTTATCATCCCTTATTCCAGTGTGTTTGATGTGTGGGAGTCACAGTAGCACTAGCATGACCCACATGTACAGGAAGGAGCCTTTCTCGTCACATTCCAAGCACTCATAAGAAATGGTAAGAGAAAAGCAGGTTAGAACTTTGGTATTGGCATTGCACTCAGCTCAACACCCCTAAGTGCCCTCAAGCAAGGATGTGACCTAGGACCTCTAATAGCCGATTAGGGAGCTTTAATTTGATCACTGATGACACAGAACTGATGTCTCCTAATGCCCCTTTTAATTAGTAATTCTGTATATGTCTCCCATTCTAGAAAAGGGAATGGAAGACTGGAAGAGCCAGAGGATGGAGAAGCATTGTCTTTTGGACAGCAGGACTACTGCATTCATGAGCTCACAGCAGCTGTGGCTGCCTGCACAAGACCTGCACAAGATGGAGCCATCCACATTCCAGCATGGAGTGGGTGGGGCTTGTGGTCCCACCCCTGGCTGAGGTGCTTTTGGCAGTTGATGGCTGCTGGGGCAGGGAGAGTCAGGTTTTTTCCATGGTGTGGCTCCCTGTAGCTTGACCAATGGCCCCATACCCATGTGCTGGATTCAGTGAATTATTAAAAAAAATCCAAGATATGAAGTTGATGGGGAGATGTGGTGAAAAGTTATCTGGGAAGAGGAGGAAGGAGAGTAAAGGGTGGATATATGGTCAGAGTACATTGTATATGTTATAAAATGTCTCAAAGAATAAACAAAGTTAAAAAAAACACAAACAAACCAAAGCAACAGACTTGAAAATAATGTTCACTTTGATCCTTGTAGACACTCAAAAGGAAAACAAAGGCAGCGGTCTTCATTACTGCTTCATAAAGCAAAGAATTATCTCAACATTTAAATGAAACTTTAACTGCATTGTTTAAAACAGCTCCAACCTAACCAATATGTTTAGTACTTCATTAACCAGGAAATTGAACTAAGAAATCTGTTAAATTGATATTTTCGTTGAACTAATTCATCATTTAGTTCCTTTAAGACAATTTTTAAAAAAAAAAAATTTAAATCTTAAATAACTCAGAATAGTCAGGAGATTAAAGTCACCAACAATCTTTTCTGAAGTCTCTCATCCACTTGCCTGGAAGGCGAATATCCCCAAATCTGTGAGAAGTGAAATTGGAAAAGAAACCTCAAGTTCCTCTATGAATGGTTAGAGTATGGAGGAAGATTTCTATTCTGGGGCTGTTGTAAGTCTTTGAAGGTTTTTAGTGGGAGAGCAACTTGTTCTGAACCATAGGAGATTAACTTGACATTGATGCCTGGAATGCATTGGATGGAAGAAACACCCGCTCGGCATTTACTGTGTGGTCCAGGTGAGCATCCTCATTGAGCATACAAACAAGACTGGTGGGAGTGGAGAGGGGTCAGTGCATCAGGAAACACCCCTTGCCTGAGGGGGTGATGCTGGCTGGCTACTGAGATGTCTTTATCATTCTCTGCTTTTTTTTTTCTGAGATAGGGTCTCTGCAGAACCTGAAGTTGGCTAGGGAGGCTTGGCCAGTGTGGTGTTTTGAGTAAGAATGGCCACCATAGGCTAATGTAATATATTTGAATGCTTAGTTACCAGGGACTGACACTGTCTGAATGGATTAGAAGAAGTAAGAGGTGTGGCCTTGTTGGAGGAAGCGTGTCACTGGGGGTGGGCTTTGAGGTTTCAAAAGCTCCAGCCAGGCTCAGTCTGTCTCTCTCTGACTATGGATTATGATAGAGCATGTCAGCTACCTCTCTAGTACCTCCCTGTGTGTCATCATGCCCCCTGTCATGATAATAATCTACTGAGCCTCTGAAACTGTAAGCCAGCCCCCGATTAAATGATTTCCTTTTATGAATTGCCATGGTCATGGTGTCTCTTTACAGCAATAAAATGAGTGACTATGACAGCCATTAAATCCCAAAGATCTTCTTGGCTCTGCTCCCTCATCACTGCAATTATAGGAGCATGCCATAGCGCCAGGCTTTCTATGTGGGTTCTGGGAACGCCAACTCAGTCTTTGAGGTTGCACCACAAGCACTTTACTAACTGAGGTATCTTCCTAACCACCCCCCCCCCCAAAGGATGAACTATTTTAACTACACGGAGAAGTGCAGAAAGTGCCATCCGTGTAGACTTAATTTGCTTAGATTTTTTTTTTTTAAAGGGATCTCATCCATCTAAAGCCAACTCAATGATCTCAAGTTCTGCTTGCTTTTGCAAAATGGTCAGGAAATTATTTCATGACTCTTGTTTTATTGACAAGACACAGATTAAACAATGTGCTCAAATGTTTCCAAGTAGTCCCAGAGTGGATGCTTGCCTAGCCCTTATATCACACCAGACAGTTTGTTTTTTTTTGGGGGGGGGAACCCAGAAGCCTAGAAATGGATAGTTATTTCAATTTTTTAAAATAAAAAAATTTGGATTTTAGATTCTAAAACTATTAGCTTGTTGTAGATCTAGACAGGCAAATTGATTATTAAATAGTTCCTGAACACTTATAAAAGGATTCAATAAAGGTTAACATTGCTTTGTGAGTCCAAATGTTCAGAATTCTGGCTCTCCAGAGCCTGCTTGGTGTCATTTCATGCCTGAGATCACTGCACAAAAGGCAGGGCCACTTCCTCGGCTCTGACCTGAAAACTCACTGCTCTGTTGGGCAGGCACCAAGGAGCTGTTTCCGTGTATTCTTGCAGAAATGAATATCATGTAGGAGTCCACATTCTTGATAGTATTCCTGCCAGGCCTGCAAAGGACCCTGATGTAGCTCATGGGACAAGCAAACACTCATCTGTAACGTGGGTAAAGTCAGGAGTAGAAGGTGCCTATGTGTTTGCATGTGTAGATAACAGAAGACATTTTTGTCAGTGAGAACAAATCAGGCCAATGGCTCAGTGGGTAAAGGTGCCTGCCCCCAAGCCTGAGTTCAATTCCCAGCGACCCATATGTTAGAAAGGGAGAACTGACTCCTGGCAAGTTGTCCTCTGACCTCCACATCGGTGTTGTGAAGTGCATGCCTTCTCCCTCCCCAAACAAGTAAACATAATACAAATTAAAACAAAAAGAACAAATCAAAATTATAAGAAAACATACAGGCACACGGGCATACCAGGCACAAAATTAATTTAGATACTCGATGGGAAAGATGTTGTTTGACCTCAAGTCCTATGAAAAACTCTATCTAAATTTAGTGTGATTTCTGTTGATGGAAGTATAATTCCTCAATCAAGGGATAATCAACTCCCATCTGCCTTGATAGGTTTCATCCTGGCTACAAGCTTCATTCAAAAATTCAGCAAGTTGAAAGATGGCAGGTGAGTGAGCCAGCACTCAGAAGGAGTGGAAAGCCATATGGTTTGGCAATGGCCGGAGAATCTGGAGATATGTGGTCAGAACAAGTAAGAGGAGGCTGTATGGAGGAAAATGGGATTCTAGAATAAGACGTTTGTGTGATGGACACACAACCTGGCAGCTGAAAATGCCAGCCACATGGGATTTAAATATTCCAGTAGCCAAACTGAACAAAGTAAAACCAAAAGCCAGCTGAACTTTAATAGTGAAATCTATCCAGTTTAATACACGCAACACATTCCATTTTGCAAACACTAAAACATGAACAAGGTGTTGTGCACCCTCTGTAGTTGTAAAAGCATTCCAGGTCTTGTGTGTACAGACCCGATGCTTCAATTCTGAGAGCCACATTCTGCATAATCAGCAGCCAGCTACTGTTCTATTGGGAAGTGTCACTGGCTGTTGTCACCCAGAAAGTAAATGTGTCCTTTTCTGAAGAGCTGTCATAGAAGAAATGGCACTGAAGGGTGAAAGCAGAGGGTTTTAAAACAGATTGGAGTTAATTTTCTCCATGTTTACTTGGGTAAGAAACAAATGGCTCAGAATGTGACACTGAACTGCATTTTACTGGATTTATAGAAGCAAAGACTAAGTGACCCTCACTGGAGGAAGTGGGCAGAGGACATTCCTGTAGTGGGCAGAAGAACTTAAAATATGAGCCTCCCAGTTTATATAATGAATATTATATACAAACCAGCAATATTGGTGAAATTATTAAGGCCACTCCACGTAGTTAGGAGGGAGGTTTATTTTGTGGGGTAACTTAAAAATGAAGGGGTAGGTTGCAGGGTCTGGCAAAGGTATAGCGCAGTCCGGCCGTGTTCTCTGGAGAACTCTGCTTGGTCTACCTCCTGCGTCCAGGGTCCCCAAACCAAGAGAGCGACCTCCTCTTGATCCTTGGTCTTCCGCTCCCTCCTCTGCCCTGCCTTGTGGGCGTGATCATTACTGAAGCCTCAAGTTGGAACTTCCAGGCCAATGCTGGGATGGCTATCCACTACACAGCAACTCATTCATTGTGGAGTGAACTTGTTAGAATCCCAAGTTCAAAAGAAAACTCAAAAGGCCATGTGCTCATCGCCACAGTAGGAATGCTGAAATAAACTCACAAAGGGGTGCAGAATGGTCAGTGGTGTCCTAGGGCACTGCATTCCTCTTTGCATCCTGTTAGCTTTCTCCTACAGAGCTGTAAAATAGCCTAGTTCACAAAAGAAGGACAGACCCTAAGTTACCCTTAGCAATCATTAACTGCCACAACTTTTCTTATCAACAGTGTGGGGGTGATGGTAGCCTGGCTTGGTGATGTGATGTCAGGCTGCAGGGTGTCTGCCTATGGCTACACTGTGGTGACAATGTGGGGATTAATCAAGAAAGCCCGGATGAACCATATCCTCACGCAGATGAAGAGTCCCTGGGACTATGAAGAGTCTCCCGGGTCACAAGGCCCAGTAGGGGTAGAGGGAATGGGCATGCAGCAGTTCTAAAGTATGAGCAGCATGATGAGCAGAAAACAAGTTAGGGCGTCTCACTAAAAGTGGGAAATTCAAATTGGTGGTGAGGATCCATCTTGACTCCTCTTTCCCGGTTATGGTCAAGAAGATGTCGAAACATAGGATCTCACTAACAACACTTGCTTAGAAATCATTGCTGCGATATCCTTGTTAGTTAGGGTCTGAGGAACTTTGTTTGTGGACATGTTTACACTGAGAGTTGTAGCACCTCTGGATGCCCTCATTTGAATGCAAAGTTATGTCAGCTCTCCCTTGGTGGGACTCACTTTGCTTTAACTTCACTGAAAGTTCGTAGGGGAGGATAGTACCGCTGCAGACATCTGGGGACAAGGAGTGCGCTTCCTCATTAGTTCTTTAACTGTGTCTTTTAATGAGATTTTAAAATGCACCCGGGGAAGGCATTTTAAAGATGGATTTGGTTTCTGAATCTTACTCTTATATTTGAAGTCTTGCAATGGAGTGCAGAAAAGGGGCTGAAATGTGTGTCTAATGAGGACGAGGCCTTTTTACTTTTGAGTCTAATTCTGCCTCTGTAGCATGGTACTCTTAGGTGAGCTAACTGGCTCCTCAGGAGGTGGCCACTCTGCTTCTTGTTAGTTACAGGGTACCTGCAATAGGATGGTGGGAAGGTGGGGGTGGGGGCGGGAGGGGGGAGGACAGGGGAACCCATGGCTGATGTATAAAATTAAAATAAAATAAAAATAATAATAAACACCAATGGCTTCTTTGCATTGGATTTGCCGTGAAGTCCAGATTCCTTCCCTAAAGTGAGCCATTTTGTCTTCCTCTTTGTCCTCCTGATTTCCAGGCAGACCTTCTCATTTGGGTCTCCTCATGCTACAAGCCACAAAAATATATAAAGTAGGATTTCAGCTGATTATGACAAAGCTAGTACCTGGAAGAAGCCAAGGGCCTTCCAGAGGTCAAGCTGATGCTCAAGGAGCCTTGGTGATATTTGGCTTTTGATTATTAGCTATTTCCTGCTGAGTTTCTTATGTGCTATTGCAGCTTTTCTGTCTACCACCATCCATTCGCCATGTCCGAGCAAGGGGCTATGGATGGAGAAACAGACAAAAGACAGCAGGTCATTTGTGTCAAAGGATGCCGAATGCCAGTAATTGAAGAAGGGAGGAAGCCTTAAATACAGGCTTACAGTACAATGGAAGAACCCCAGAGGGCAGAAGTTCGCTATTGAATGTTCTACATTCTTGCATCTAAGCTGCTTATACCAAATGCAGGCTACATAGACAAAGAACCTCTGGTGAGCATTCAGGAGAGTGGAGACTGCAGGGGATCAGCATAGGGAGGACATCAAGGTCAAGGTTGGCAAGCAGGGCGCAGTTAACCAACTTGGGAGTTCCAGGGCACTACACTTTTCCATCATTTATTGGGCACCATTTCCCCTCTACTAAAGGAATATTTAGATAACCTTGTGTGCTGACAGCTATGCACAACCAGAACCACAGTTCAAGCCTCCCTGTAATTATCATCATTGGCAGCATCCAGCCAGGACCATCCCCAGATGGAGGAAAGTACCTTATCAGATCCCTCTGTACTCTCTAAGAACAGACTTGAGCATCCAGACTACCAGTCTGAGAAGGCCTGGCAGATGTGCCAATTAAGCTTAACTTCCTCCTTTCCCAGATCTTACCTCTAGTTCCAGATCTCCCTTTAACTATCATTAGAGGCATCTATCTGTACACAGGTTGCCTAGTGACTGAGCACACTTTCCTCCACCCTGCAGAAAAATGGTAGATAGCTTGAACAGATAGGAGCCACAGGAAAAAGAAGACAGTTTTATTTTCTCCCATTGACCTAGCAACTTATAGATTCTTAACATTTTCTACCAATCATGTTTAAGGTTATAGTTGAGCACATAAGATCCCTCTTCTTAGATACTACCCGAATTTAGCCTTTAGTTAATTCATTTCCCCATTAGTCACTTCCCTTTGGGGTTGCAGATGATAATTAACAATTATTGCCCCTCTTTGTGATTCTTATCACCCCTCCATTTGACCCTGGAAGCCTGGTTTTGTACTGCCAAGGGAGGGATTACTGTTTGTAAATGTATATATACCGGGGCTCCCAGGGCACGGGAGGATGAAGAAGATTTGGAAGAATAAATGACTGGACTAAGAGCTTGGTGTACTGAGATTCTATTTTCTGAAAATAGTCCTTGCCATTTGTAGTTTCTCTCCTGAGGCCCTGGGATGTATAATATTAAGGCTGGTTCCCTCTAATATTATACAAGATCCTAAGACAAGTGCTTTCTTATTGTAGCAATTTTGTACTGAAATATTCTTCCTTGTTCTTTGGATGTCTGTTTCTCTGTGTTTCTGTCTTAGTTTAAAATGTACAATCTCTAGGGAAGTGTACCCAACTTACCCACCTGATGTGACCCATTTATGTTCTATCCTGTTTTTACTCAGCCCTTGTATTTTCTATGGTTTGTTTGAAATATGTTTTATATTTTATGAGTAAATCATCTGTATCTATACAGAGTTTTTTTTTTAAAAAGCCTGATTCCTACCCCCTTATTGCCCATTCCATATCTCTCTCTGTTCCAATAGCAACTACTACCTGGAGATGCCAGACTTAGCTTAGTATAGTGTAGATACAAGCAGGATGTAGGATACAGAGAGTTTTATCTTTTTTTTTTTGGGTTTTTTTTTCAAGACAGAATTTCTCTGTGTAGCTTTGTGCTTTTCCTGGATCTCACTCTGTAGACCAGGCTGGCCTCGAACTCACAAAGATCCACCTGCCTCTGCCTAGCCAGAGAGTTTTAAATTAGCCAAAGATTCACAATAAAGTTGAGGAGAAATCTGTGAGATTTCTAATGTAACTTCCCTTCCTCTATGCACCGGCAACTTCCTAGGCTACCAATGTCTCCCACCAGAGTGGTTCATTTGTGACAGTTAATGAACCTACATTTGGCATGCCATTATCACCCTAGTGTGCATAACGGCTCGCTCTTGGTGTACATTCTGTGGATTTTGGCAAATATTCAATGACACGTATCAATCATTATAGAGCCACAGGGAATAATTTTATTGCCCTAAAACTTCTCTAGGTCTTTTCTGGATTACAAAAGGGAAAATTTAAAACTTCTACCAGTAACTGAAGATTTCAATTAAGATAAATAAGTAACTGAATGAATGGATATGTGACTCTTATAATGTGGTGATAATGCCACTGTATAATGCAGCTCACTCAGACAAGGCTTATTCCATGATGTGTAGATATTGAGGCAGTTTTTGTGAGTTGGCTTTTGAATAAATGTCTGATTAGAAAGACTACAGAGAAGGAAGTGTCCACTGTGGGAGAAGACACAGTTTCCATCATGGCGTATATAATTCTGATGTGTTCCCTGCCCTCTTCTTTTGCAGTGGAATCAACTTCTGTGCAAGGCAATGTGAAAGTTGTCTAGTCTAGATACACAATAGTGTGACTGGAAGGGGAAGAGTCACCCACTGTGGAGTGGGCATGCAAAATATGGAATGAACAAGTTTTAGCGCAAAGATCATGGTGACAGTCTACAGTCTTTCAAATTAAAATCTTTTGGTTAAGTTAAGTCAAATATATTAAAACATGTCAATAGAACATCAATCTATTTAAAGCATTTGTCAAACTTGTGCTGGTTGTAAGGGATTCAGGAACAGATAAAAGAATCTTTTATTATGCCCCCCTGGTCTGATGGAATGCTTGACACACATGTAGTTAATATGTAGAGTATGCACTTAAAAACACTGACCATATGGAAAAACACAATGAGCTGCCCCAAGAAGTTCCTGGCCCAAGCAGACTCTTTATATGGTGTGGATATACTCCCAAGATTTCTATTCTTTCAGAGTAGAGAGCTTTCCTGTCCGTGAATAAAGTTTAGTATCATCACTACTGGATACTTAGTGTTTGTGTGAACATAAATACGCTACAGCTCTTCAAGTACGTAGTTATCTAAGAGGGGAGTTAAAATGGCTAACAGAAAAATGGTTGGACTTGGTGCGGAAACCATGAGAAATGATACAGAACAACTGAGCCATTAGAACAGATGTCAGTCAGTAGAAATGAAGTGAACGTCTGTGGTGATGAAGTGTGACAGATGAAATGATGCGGGAAAGACATAAGAACAAGATACAAAGGATCACATCAACAGAGGCACCAGCTGGGAGCATCTTTGACCAAAGGAACAACACAAAATAGCAAAAACATACTCCAGTTTGAGCCAGGTAGTAAATTCTATTTTAAAAGTAGTGCCTTTTCAGGCTGAGGTAACTTTTGGTTTGACATGTCCCTAATAGCTAAAAGATGACAGTGCTAAATATTATTTTTTTCTAACACTTACTACCAAGCTGTGGGTACAAAAGTTTTGACTAAGTAATTAGTATATAGTTTCATGGATTTGTATTTAGTCATAGATAACCTGTCTTTCTAGTGTTTGTGGAAGCTATTTATTGGAAAATGAATAGGTAACATTTATTCAGGTTGTTTAAGAACATCATGTTATTTTAAGTAGAAATATAGACACTTCTATTAATATTTGGAAATATATTAAGTTATAACTTGTAAATTAATGTGTAGACACTGGATCTAAAAGTAAATTTATGTCAAGATAACCTGATACTTGTGATTAGAGCCCTAAATTGAGTGATTAGTTATGGTTTGGGTTATTATAGTAACTGTTTAAGAGAAATAAAGAGGATTTGGAGTCTAAATGCTACATTTTTTTCAGGTGAATTAGATGAAAACGGTGATCAATTTCTATTTAAATTTACATGACTGTTGATATAATTCTGGCTTGTGGTTTCACACTTTCAACGGGCTCTCTCTTGCTATAACTCCTTATAGGCACGTAAGCATGCCTTTCCTCATGCTTTAGGCATCTTTTACTTCTTGCATTAGCTATGGCAATACTATGCTGGTCTAAGAAACCACATCAAGATTTTTAAAAAAAAAAGCCTTAGTGGTTTGAAACAGGTTTACATTTATTTCTTACTCACCATGCATCTCCAAAAGACGCCAGCAGGGGCTCTACTCACCTCTCCCTGGTCAACAGGAGCTCCACAGGCAGACCCCCTTCAGTGATGATAGTTCACCTGGGCCACAACATCTGTTGTCCATAGTTGACACAGATGCTTCCATTTATGTGGAATCCAGAAGGCAGGCAGATGAATCCAGCTGGGAGGCTGTGAAGATTATTCATTGGTAAGAAAAAATAAATATTTGATTTATGTAGAGTGGTAGCATATATATATATATATGTATATATATATATATATATATATATATATATATATATATATATATATATATATATGTATATATATAATATTTATTATATTTGTATGTAATTAAAATTTGTGGCTCCTTTAATATTGTGAGATGTTCTCTCAGGAGAGAGTGATGTTATTTTTCTTCATTTTAGTAAGCATAAATATGGCCTCAGAGTGAGGACAGAATCACAGACTAGTTCCAAACACGTGCTTCAGTGATGGAGATGGAATCAATGTAGAATTGTTAAAGTGGGGTGGGGTTGAGGGAAGACATTATCTCACTGATGGGACATTTGATTAAATTTGATTTAAACTCTTCAAGTTGTTGCTTTGAACACTTGAGAACACTCTAGACAGCCAGGAAAGGTAATTATCCTAGTCAGTGTGAGACATTGTACAGCCTACCTTTTAAAATGGTTTCTTTGCGGGTTGGGGATTTAGATCAGTGGTAGAGCACTTCAAGGCCCTCGGTTCGGCCCTCAGCTCTGGCAAAAAAAAAAAAAAAAAGTTTCTTTGCCATATTTGGTTTATCTAATTGCACTGTAAAAGCAAACTGGAACTTGTTTTGGGTGTACATTACCAGGCTTTATGTAGGCACACCTAGGAAACAGCTTATTGTTGCTTTTTAGCTTTCCATGGTTAAAACTATGTAACCATTTCACCAGTTTTTTCTTAAAGTAGGTGCAAAGAACTGATGAGTCTGGGGAGGAAGGATGGCGTTTCTCAGAGCATTCACACTCAGGCAAGAGCAATAGCACACTAATTCTGCAAATAAATAGTGATAGAGACAGCCCTGCTATTGCCCTCGGAGGATTTGTGAAATGGACACTTTAATTCTGGCAACATCTTTTAACTTTCTTGCTCATTAAGCACCCTGTTCCCCAGAAGACAGGATACGTTCAGTTGCTGACAACTATGCCTACATGCAGACGAGACATCTGTTTAGCAGACTGATGTCTTAGTGAGACTTATGCACTGTGTAGACTCTTATTTTAAGATGGCACTAGCTTGATAAGATCATTTAACATGGCATTAAGTTTTATTCACCTGGTAAGGTGTAATTAACACATATTCATGTTTGTTTTCCTCTTTTCTTCTCACATCTTTGCTGAGCACAATGTCTTCCTTTGTTCTGCACAAGGAATGAGTGGTTTCTTGTTGGGCTGTGAGTAGACGGTCCTTGTCTGAGCTCCATGCCATGTTGCTAATCACTTTTTCTTAGAACGCTTACATATCAGATGCAAATGTTCCAAGTGTCTCATCACATAGCATATCTTTCTAAACTCTGAGATGTGTATGTTTTGGAAAGGAAGAGTTCTTTACATTGACCCATTAGGCAACTTGTATGCAATCATTTTCTTTACATCTGTTCTGCTCCGTGTTTAGGGGTGATGGTGGTACTTGGGACTGAATCCAGCAACTTGGGCTTGCTAAGCATACTTCCTACCACTTAAGTAACAGTGCCTATGGATTTCAAATAGACATCCAATGATATAGACTTTGATATGTTATCACCTTCTCTTACTTGTTTTAAATTGGCTTAAAGTTTTATGATAATATTTTTAAACACACTGAACGTGTTATTTTATTGTCCTACACGGGGCATGGATACCTTTAATAGTTGTTTAAACATTTAATAAAATGCAACAAGCCCCCACATCTGTAATTGCAGTTTTTGGAAGACCAGTGGTTCGTGAAGCAATTTGCACTTCAGCCATCAATCAGGAAGATTCCTCGTTTAACTCTAGGGACTGTAGAAGCAGATGATGGCTTGACCCAGAGACTCCAGTGCAGCCCATTTACCACTTCCATCTACATACATGATTAAAAGCCTCATCAATCTCCAAGGCATTGCAAAGAAAAGTTTTAAAACCACAGGACCTCATGCATGAAATGCTTGAATATTTTCAGCCTCATATATTTTAGTTTTGTAGAGAATATTAATGTGGCACTACAGAGGAACTTCAGATTGGAGGGAACATGGAGACCTTTCTAGCAATTTTTATTTTAATTGTAGTTCCTTGTGCTTGTAAAGTTTTAGTTTTTTTTTTTTTCCTGGTTGATATCAGTATTTTCTCGCCATTTGGAACAGGAGTTGGTACATGGGCAAAGACATAAGGGGAAGGTCTGAGGGAAATGGGATGGGATGTTAAGCTGGGGTTTTCCTTGTAGTTCAGACATGACTTAACACTCCAGTCATCCCAGATGTTCTCCCCACTTTATCTGGCTGTCTGATATGGGTTTTAGGAATCAACTTTGGGCGCTGCTTCAGAAAGTCTTCTGAAACTTTCAAGACAGGTTTGCTGTTTGTAATTACATTAAACCATTA
This sequence comes from Onychomys torridus, assembly GCF_903995425.1. NCBI lineage: Eukaryota > Metazoa > Chordata > Mammalia > Rodentia > Cricetidae > Onychomys > Onychomys torridus. Next base: position 53,231,426 of record NC_050460.1, read on the forward strand.
AAGCAAAATGATTTTGTGCTGCCCCCAATCTTTCACAGCTCATCTCACTTAGATTCTAATGGCTTACTTCCTTGGTATATGCTTCCTTAGGCAGGAAGAGCATCCTACTCACCAATGCCAAATCCTTGATTGTTATGACAGTTGTTCAGTGAAGGATTGTTGTGCAGCTTGGAGGAAGGGACTAGCTGCCTGTGCTGGGCTGCAGTGCATTCTGGGTGCTGTCACCATTGAAAGTGGTGGATGTACTGAAGAAAGAAAATATGGCTGAAGAGTCAGTAGAGAACAGTTGGAAAGGAGTTGTTCCTTGTTGTGAATTCATATATAGAGCCATGGAAAATACTATTAACCAAAAGTCAGCATTTCTGAGATAGAATTCTCTCTGCCAATGGCTTCTGTGACTGTGTGATGTTGGACAAGGCTTCTAGTCACTCTGACAAACAGCTTTCATCTTTGTTAAAAGCAAACCTTTCATTCGACTCCCAGCCTTTCTTAGGGTGGTCCTCCTCCTCCTCATTATTATTATTACCGCATAAAAGGCAACTTGTGACATATAGTCAATGTGAGATACCATGTATGGTGGTTTGAATAAGAATGGTCCCCATAGGCTCATATATTTGAATGTCTAGTTACCAGGAAGTGGTACTATTGGAGAGTAATTAGGAAGTATGACCTTGTTGAAGGAAGTGTGTTACTGGGGGTGGGCTTTGAGGTTCCAAAACCCCATGCCAGGCTCAGTGTCTCTCTCTGCCTACAGATCAGGATATTGCTCTCTGCTTTTACTACAACACCTGTCTGCATGCCCTCATAGTCCCTGTCATGATGATAATGAACTAAAACTTTAAAATTATAAGCAAGCCCCCAGTTAAATACTTTCTTTCACAAGAGTTACTTTGGTCATGGTGTCTTTTCACAGCAATAGAACACTGACTAAGACACCATGAAGAACCAAACTTTTGAATTATAGGCATAGATGAGAGAGAAGAATCCCAAGTCAATGGCATAGACCAGATCTTCAACAAGACCATAGAAGAAAAACTTCTCCAAACTAAGTTAAGATATGTACATACAAATACAAGAAGAACACATAATACCAAGTAGAAAAGACCAGAAAATAAAATCCCTATGATATATCAAGGTTAAAATACTAAGTATATATAGTAAAGAAAATTTATTGAAAGATGCAAGAAAAATATGCAAGTCACATATAAAGGAAAACTCATCATATTAACAGCTGATTTCTCAATGGAAATGTTGAAAGCCATAAGAACTTGGAACAATGCAGTCCAAGTTCTAAAATGCTATGATGCTTAGCCTAGAGTATTATACCCAGAAAAACTATCCACCATCATTGAAAGAGAATGAAAATATTTTCATAATACAAACAACCAAAGATGTTATATCCAACAAACCAAATGTGAAGAAAATACAGAAACCAATATTTCAGACTGAAGACTGGAATGAGAATAGCAGAGAGACCATGGATATCATAAACAACACCAAAAATCAATAACAATGACCACAACGAACAAACACATTTCAATAATAACTTTGAATATCAGTTTTCCTCAATTATCCAATCAAAAGGCACAAGCTTAGAGAATGGCTAAAAAATCCAAATATACCCATCTTTATCTACAAGAAACACATAAGAACTTTGAAGATAGGCATTGTCTTTGAATGAAAGGAAGGGCAAAAATACTCCAATCAAATGGGATCAGGAAGCAAGCAGGCATGTCTATCCTAGTGTCTGAAGAAACTAAAATTAATAAGAGATGAAGAGGAACACTTAATTCTAAACAGTTAAACAGAGACATCACTATCCTAAACATATATGTTGTGAACTATGGGGCATCCAATTTCATTAAAAATCTACTACTGGATATAAAGACACAGATTAACATCAATGTATCATGAGGTGATTTCAATACCCACTTTCTTCAATAAACAGGTTATATGGCCAAAAACCAGAGACATATCCAAATTAATTGATACCATACATCAAATGGACTTAAATGATGGATACAGAATCTTCTATCCAAACGCTAAAGAATATACATTCCACTCAGCAGCACAGGGAAGCTTTTCTAAAATAGATCACATCCTGGGACACACAACAAATTTTTACAAATTCAAAAATATTGAAATCACTCCTTATCTGACCTATCCGACCACAGTGCAATGAAACTTAAAATGGATAGCACACACACACACACACAAAACCTATGCAAACTCATGGAGATTAAGCAACTCATTACTGAATGATGAATGAGCCAAAGAAGAAATCATGAAAGAAACAAAAACCTCCTGGAACTAAATGAAAATGAAAACAAAACACAACAAAACCTCTGGGACACACTCAAAGTGTGATGGAAAATTACAGCTCTGAGTGCCTACATTAAAATATCAGAAAGAGCACACATAAACTGCATAAGGATGAAATGAGAAAAACTGGAAACACAAGAACAAAGTAAAATCAAAGCCAGAGAGAAACATTGAAAACCAGAGCAGAAATCAACAGAGCAGGAACAACAACAAAAACAAAACAATACAAAGATACAACAAATCTAAGAGCTGGTTCTTTGAGGAGATAAAATTGACAGACCCTTGACTCAAGTAACGAAAATAAAGAAAAGATCCAAATTAATAGAATCAGAAATGAACACAGAAACATTACAAGAGACACCAAAGAAATTCAGAATATTATAAGGGAATATAAAAAAACATACTCTATTATGCTGTGGAGTATTTGTTTAATGATGTAAAGATGTGTTGCATTCTTTTATATTGCCTTTGTTGAACTCTGTAAAGCTGTGTTACTTTGCCTGTCTAAAATACCTGGGGATTGGTCTAATAAAGAGCTGAATGGCCAATAGCTAGGCAGGAGAGGGATAGGTGGGGCTGCCAGGCAGAGAGAATAAATAGGGGAAGAAGAAGAGAGAGGAGTGAGAAAAAGGAGGAGGATGGGAGGACACTAGGGGCCAGCCACACAGCCAGTCACAGAGTAATACATAAAGAAAGGTATATAGAATAGAGAAAGGTAAAAGCCTAGAGGCAAAAGGTGGACTGGATAAATTAAGAAAAGCTAGCTAAAAATAAGCCAAGCTAAGGCTGGACATTCATAATTAAGAATAAGGCGTTGTGCGCTGCCCAGTTGTAGGTACTAGGAAACAAACTCAGATTCTCTACAAATGCAGTACACATTTTTCACTGACGAACCATCTTTCAGTTGCTAGATTTTAATGGAAGTATCCTGATCCTGTATTTAGCAGTTTGCACATATGTCCCTTGTAAACTGTATGTAACATGATGCTCTTTTTCTGTGAGCCACTTTTTAACTCTGTTTGAAATTCATTAATTTTCATAACATTCTTAAATATCCTTCTTAACATTCCACTGCAATAATGGACATGAGAAATGAATCAGGATACATAGGCTTTCAGAACCACATCTCAACATATACCTTGGTGCTGAATCATACATGACACAGGGTTTTATTGATGTGCATGTCTAAACTGCATCCAGATGGGCACAGCTGGGAAAGTGCAGGGATGGAAGCAGACACACAAGAAATTTGAAGGTTGTATGAACTCTACCTGTTCCAAGCTGCACATGTCACATTAAGAAGGACCAGAAAAGAAAAAAGATGGAGAAGTGACTGGTTCCCATTCAGGTACTCTGCAGGTATGGTAGGGTTAAAGAGCTAGGAATCCACTTCCTCACTTCATGCCTAAGCCATGGTCTAAGAGAGTTGCAACATGCCTGGCCTCATGGAGGAAGGTTGGTGAGGATCATCTGGTCATCACCTGTCACATGAACATGCGGGTGTCAGGAGGTAGAGCCTCCCCTGTCCAGACACTGTCTGATAGGCTGAGGCAGAGGCCAGGATCAGAATAAAAGAGCGAAGGCACAGGACACTTCCATCCACTTACCTCCTGAGATATACACAGATCGGGATCGTGAACATCTAACACCCTCTTCTTACCTGCAAAGGTATGTGCAATCATGTACACATACACACACATAGACATACACATAAATATGTAATTTAAAATGTAAACAAAATATTTACAAACAATATTTGAAGGAAAGTAGAAATGTTCAATACATATCACCTGTATGAAAATGACACCAGAAAAGCTTTTATTTTGTAACATTAATGTACAGTAATAATAATAATAAATGCAGTGCTGCCTTCCAGATTGTAAAAAAAAAAAAAAAAAAAGAATAAGGCTGTGTGTATTTACTTGGAAGGTGGGTTGCGGGCCCCCAAAGAACAAAGAGTAAAACAAACAAATAAACAAAAAAAACCCAACTAGACTATTAAGATGGAAAACCTAAAAGAAATGGATGATTATCTAGATTTCAAGACTCAGTTGAATGACCAAAATTAAAGCAAGAATTCAACAGCCTAAACAGACCCATAACAAATGTGGAGACTGGACAATAATCAAAAGCTTTCTAGCTGAAACAAAAGTTCAGGGCCAAATGGACTCACAGCAGAATTCTACCAGACATTCAGAGATTTATAGCCAATACTTCTTAAATGTATTCAAAAGAGTCAAAACAGAAGGAGTACCTCCACACTTCTACAAAGATATATCATTTTAATACCCATTCCAGGTAAAGCCACAGCAATAATAATATCAAAAGAAAACTATAGGCCAATATCCCTGATGAACATAGACTCAAAAATGCTCAGTAAAATACCTGCAAACAGAATACAGACATATATCTCTATTGGGGGAGCAGGAGAAGGGGATAGAAGTTACAAGTTATGTCATCAGGAAATAGGAAATGGGTGAAGGGTAGTAAATATTGAAGAAGAAAGAGGATAAAATAACAGTAGGGATATTTGAAAAATCATTGGAAATCATAGTATTAACTATTTGTCTAAAAATGCACCCCAAATACAGGTAAGTGTGTATAAATATGCATATATAGTTTAATGAAAATTTCTTATCTAGGTTGATAAGGCAACCCACCTCCAAGAGTCAAGGCCTAGTCAATGAAAACCCTAATGCCAGACATAATGATTCCTCTTTTGAGCTGTCTTTCAGGGTGTCCAAGAGGCTCCCAAAGTATTCTAGGCTGTTGCTATTGCCCTTGGTTTCCCCCAACACCCAAGGTGGAAGGGAAGTCTCTGTTGCCGAAGACACCATGAACTTCAGAAACAGGGCTCAGAGACCCCTGATCTGGAACTGACCTGAATGTCTCCCCACTGAGGACTGGCTTTCATGGTACCAGAAGGTCACATGCTAGTTTCCACAGAAGGGAAGCAACCAACAGTCCTACCCAGCTATGAAGCCTATGAACCACATCATCCACCAGCATGGCATGCATACTTTGATGGTAGTGAGCAGCTCCATAGTTGGACTTGAGACCCACTCAACAAGAAGAATACCATGCTTATTACTGGAAACCTAGCCAACCCCCCAGTGCTGGTGAAGTCATGCACATTGGAGGAGAATCTACAATCACCACTTTACTAGACCAGCATAATCCCCAACTACAGTCTAAATATCTGCCCTTATACCTACAGCTATAGTGTAGTCCTCACACATCAAGATAAAGCACTCATTCCAACAAATGGAGACTGCTACAGAAAACCATATCCAATCAAAATGCAGCGTTGTGGGGCTCAGTCCCTGGGGGATACATCTACAAAACAACTCCCGCACCTAAGGCTCAGGGAACATTTTGGGAGTGGGGGCGGAAAGATTTTAAGAGCCAGAGGATCAGGGAGTCGGATATGAGTCTCAACAGAATGACTGCTCAAACATGAGCTGAGCTATGATGACACCAACAGACATGCCAAAGTGGACAATGGAAAGACCATGAGGCCTCAACTCTATACAAGGAACAACAGGCAGCTAAGGAATGCTGAGGGTGGAGGAAATAGCCTTCCCTGAGGAAGAACCCGGCAATTGATTATTTAATACTAAATGGTCAGCCTCCAAACATACGTACAAGTAATGTTACATAGACTGAGCAGAATGTGTGTGTGTGTGTGTGTGTGTGTGTGTGTGTGTGTGTGTGTGTGTATACAACAATTACTGAAAAGAAAGCCACAAACTTGAAAGAGTGTAGGGAGGGGCACATGGGTCTGTTTTGAGGAGAAAAGGAAAGGGGAAGATGATGTAATTGTAATCTCATAATAAAATGATCAAATATATTCAGGATATAATTTGAAATGCTATTGTGTGTCTCTTTGATTTATCATGTTGTTACTATAAAGGTCTATGTTTAAATGCAACATTGTCATACAAGAGAATGCTTCATAATATTTAGCAACCTTCTGTGGAGGGATAGATAATAAAATAGGAATGAGGGCACGGAGTTCACTTTAGCAAGTTATAAGAAAGATTATGAAGTAAAATCATCTTTGTAAGAGTATCATTTGGTTAAGTGGAGCCAAATGGTCACAAAGACAGTAGGTTAGTGTTAACTGTTTGCTGGTGTCATCTAGGTGATGTCTATTTTGGTTTTATTTTTCAATTCTGTAACTTTATTTTCTAGGTTTTCATGTTTCCTGGGGCATTAGGCAGAAATCAGTAAATATTTATATTTAATGGAGGTTTTTATAGATGAAGTTGTTAAATTTATCCATATTCAACTTCATCTACTGATTCTGAGAGAATCAGCAATTTCTATTAATAAATGTGTAGTTTTGCAACGATGGCATGACAGAAAACAGTGTATTAAAAGTCAGTGGCAGTTGTATCCTGTGTTTCTCCTCTGTTATCAGTGTGCTTATCAGAGGTAAAAAACACATACTGTACCATATGCATATGAGGTCTTATCAAACTTCCCCAAACCAGTGAAGCATAATCTCCATTTTTTTTTAAAGACAGGGTTTCTCTGTGTATTCCTGACTGTCCCTGGAACAAACTCTGCAGACCAGGCTGGCCTTGAACTCAGAGATTCATCTGCTTCTGCCTCCCAAGTGCTGGGATTAAAGGCATGAGTCACCACCTTTCTCCTAAATCAGTGCACAATTTGAAAGATGAGTCTCTTTTTTTCCCCCTATTGAAGTATCCCATTCGGTTGAAAATTTAGCCATTTATTATTTATCTTCCCTGAGTTTGAGTATCTGGTGACTTTTGGTCATAATTGAATGAAAGAAGGGAACACGCTTTTTTCCTCACAGGCAGTTTTTGTCTTTTATTGATTCTTGATTGTAAGAAATCTGTGTTCTTCCAGGTCTGTTTTCTACATGATTTTGGCAAGTTTATCACTCTAAGTGATTTTTACTTTTCAACGTATCATAACGTTCATTTTTCTTTACGGACTGAAGGCCAAACAGGCTGATAATGAAGCCATGATGTTCCTACTTGTGTTCTTTTCTTTCATCAGCACGTAGTGATATACATCTGTTAGAAATGTGCACATGAATATAGATGCAAATGAAAGTGTAGATGTATCTATATATCTATAGCTATATCTGTATCTCCAGAGCCTGACAACCTGAGTACCATCCCCAGAACCCCATGATGGAGGGAGAGAATTGACTCCTCCTGCACATTTACCACATGTGTCATGGCATGAACACACACACACACACACACACACACACACACACACACACACACACACCACCCAAATAAATTAAGTGCAAAACAGAACAATTTCATGTGTTGACTTGTCACTTGAACAAGTGTGTAAAGAAAATCAGATGATTCCACTGTAAAAAATCTCAGCTTTTACTGTACAGAGTTTACCCCAGTTTGATACAGGACCTGGAGTCAGGCAGACTAAGGAAGGAGTCCCCCTATGGTGGCTTCCTCTCCAGATAACAGCTACACTTGGGTTTTCAGAGATCTTTCCACCTGGCTAGCAATCTGGGGATTGGCAGGAGCAATTTCAGGTTGATCGTTCACTAGAATGGCTCAGCGGTCAGGGAAGTGCAGATGTTAAAGTCTGGTTTGTTATAGCAAGAGAACACAAACTAAGACATGCATGGCAACAAGTCTGAGAGAGTTTGGCATATGAGGTAGGATCATTAATTTTTTGATATGTTAAATTTGACATGGCTATTAAACATATAATGCTGGATGTCAATCTCACTGAAAGGGAGTAATCTGAACCAGAGATAAACAAATAGTAAATACCTCACACCTCCATACATTTTCACACTTATAGGCAGAGTGAATATGTGCCAGCCTGTACTCACAGGATGCAGCCTCACTGTCACCTACCCCCTGCTTGACCATTAATAAGTCACTTAACCTGTGGTGATATTGTGTTCTCCAAAATATTGTGTACCCTGATAAACTTATCTGGGGTCAGAGAACAAAACAGCCACCAGATAAACATAAAGGTCAGAAAAGGGTGGCACACACCTCTAATCCTAGCATTCCAGAGGCAGAGATCCATCTGGATCTCTGTGAGTTCAAAGCCACACTGGGAACAGCTAGTCATGGTAACAACATGGTAATCCCAAGAAGTGATGGCAGAAAGCAGAAAGGCAGAAAGCAGTGTGAGGACCAGGAACTAGAGCCTGGTTAAGCTTTCAGGCTTTCGAGAAGCAGTTCAGCTGAGATCCATTTGGATAAGGACTCAGAGGCTTCCAGCCTGAGGAAACAGGATAAGCTGAGGAACTGGCAAAGTGAGTGGCTGTGGCTTGTTCTGCTTCTCTGATCTTCCAGCATTCACCCCAATACCTGGCCTCAGGTTTGTTTTTATTAATAAGACCTTTTGCTAGGTGGTGGTGGCACATGCCTTTAATCCCAGCACTTGGGAGGCAGAGGCAGGTGGATCTCTGTGAGTTCGAGGCCAGCCTGGTCTCCAAAGCGAGTACTAGGAAAGGTGCAAAGCTACACAGAGAAACCCTGTCTTGAAAAACAAAAAACAAACAACAACAACAACAAAAAGAGCTTTCAAGATTGCTGCTACATTAACCCTTTCAGTTCTCAGTGTCTTACTCCTTATATTTAACATAGCAACTATAGTAACCGAAGCACAGGGCTGTTTACAGAATGAAATGAGTGAAGTTATGTGTAGACATTTTGGGAGGAGGATCAGATCCTTGGTCAGTGTGTCTTGAGTGATATTGTTATCACTGTTCTGTTAAATGCTTTCCCATTAAAACCTCAAAGCAACTTGAGAATGTTGCTGTCTTGTAACTTTGCATGAATAAATATCACCCAATCTCCCAGAAAACCCTTTGCTTGTCATTTTTATCTATGTATAATGTGTTTTCCCAGTTAAATTTCCATAGAAATAAAGCTGTTTGACATGAGTGCAGCCATTGTATCACAAAAATCATCAGAGTAAAGAATTTCAAATACATCCAAGTAATCTTCAATAAACTTTTGCTTCCCATTCATGTAGCTCTGTGAATTGCCTCTAGGAAAAGGGACCGTGGGACAGTGGTGGGTGAGACAGGGTGGAAGGTGACACTTTCTTTGGCCTGTGTTTTACAAGGAAGGAATGCCTTCAGACCTGAATCTGTTCTCTTTGGCTCAGGTTTCGAGAGACTGATTCACTAGAAGCCTCATGAATTTCAGAATTTTCTCTAAGAATAAAGACTTGAGGATTCCCAGGTTGTGTGGTGGGCTATTCTGTGAAATAGGAGTCAATGGGGCTGGGTTTCATGTCCCTCTGCTAGCAATCTGGTAACATCTATTTTTATCTTTGTAAGTGCTGGTTGAAAACAAGGCTCTTGAGCTACAAAATGGTTTGAAAATCACTAAACAAAATGCCCCCCTGACCACATTATACATACTGTTACTGTGATTTAGGCATCACTAGGATTAAAGCATGAAAGTACTTGAGGTAGGGGGTTATGGGATCGGGCGAAGAGAAGTGTTGCATCAGAAGCACTTTGCTCAGGTATTGTAGCATGTCAGCATGCCTCCATTGTAGATCCACACAAGCAGCGTGGGCCTTTGAGACATGCAGTAGTGCTTGCTTTAAAATTGGGCTTTATTAACCAGGAAAATTAAAAGAGACCATTTCTAGGATGGGGGGTTGAAGAACAATAGAGAGGGGAAGAGCAGGGCATGAGAAATCTGATCAGGAGAATGTGAAAGAGGGGACTCCTTACAGAGGGGAAGGGAGATTAACACAGAAGAAGGTGGTGGGGGAGGGGTCTTAAAGGGGACTGGTAGGATACTGCTGGGGATGTCTTACTGTATGCTGTGAATGTGTTGCCCTGATTGATTGATAAATAAAATGCTGATTGGCCAGTAGCCAGGCAGGAAGTATAGTATAGGTGGGATAAGGAGAGAGGAGAATGCTGGGAAGTGGAAGGCTGAGTCAGCTGCCAGCTGCTGCCACCATGAGAAATAAGGTGTAAAGTACCAGTAAACCACAAGCTACATGGCAACTTATAGATGAACAGAAATGGGTTAATTTAAGATATAAAAACTGGATAGCAAGAAGCCTGCCTCAGCCATACAGTTTATAAGTAATATAAGTCTCTGTGTATTTACTCGGGTCTGAGTGACTATGGGCCTGAGTGGGACTGGAGAAAACTCCAACTACAGGATACAAGTGGTCTGGTAGGGGTAATAGGCAAAGCGGAGCTCCTTATGGAAGGGGAAGGAGGTAAATATAGGAGAAGGAGGGATGTGGGTAAAATAACAATAAAGATGTTTGAAACAGCCACAGGGCATCACACTATTAACTACCTAAAAAAACCTGTAATGCATACACTTCAGACCATAAATATGCAATAGTTTTCTAAACTGTCCTGATGGAGTTTCCTCCAAGATCCAAAGACCATCTAACAAAACCCCCAATACTGGACATGAGAGGCCCTCTTCGAGTTGTTGGCTAGGGCTAAGAGACTCCCAAAAACATATAACCTATTGCTGTTGCCTTGGTTACCCCCAGAGGTGGAAGGCAATTCTCTACTGCTGAAGACACCATGGACTTCAGAAACAAGGACCAAAGACCCCTGAGCAGTAACTGACATGAATGAAAACTGAGAAGTAGTTTTCATTGTACAAGAAAGTGTCACAGTGCTTTCTGAAGGAGGCAGGCAGCCAACAGTCCTACCCAGCTATGATATCTAGGAACCCCATCAACGACCAGAACAGCAGGGTAACCTTACAGATGCAGGAGTGGCATGCATACTTTGAAGCTAACCATCTGCTCTCTAATTGGGTTTAAGACCAGCTCAATAAGGGGATGCAGTGCCTGGTACTGAAAACCTAGCTAACTAATAATCAGTGCCAGTGACGTCATGGTGATTGAAGTAGAACCTGCAACCTTTAATTTCCTAAAACAAGAGAATTCCTAACAACAATCTATAAATATTTGACTTTATGCCTACAGAGAAGCATAGTCTTCACCCCTCATCAAAGAAACTTTTCTTTGCAATAGACAGAGACCATTATGAAAACCCACAACCCATCAAAATACAAAGTTGTGGAGCCCAAGTCCCAGTGAATACATCTACAAGACACTCCGGCATCTAAGGCTCAGGGAACATGTTAGAAGAAGGGTCAAAAAGGCAAGAGCTAGAGGATCAGGGAATTTGCTGTGAGTCTATGTCTCCTAGTAACACTGGAAGCTATATCTGTAAACTCTACCAACATGACTGCCTATTTGTGAGCTGGACAAGGATGACACCAATGAACCAGCCAATAAGATGGGGAAAAGTCCATGAGGCCTCAACCCTATACAAAGTACTACAGGCAACCAAGTAAAGCAGGGAATGGGTGTGGGCCTTCCCTAAAAAAAAGAGCACACCAATTTGTTTTCTAGTGCCAAATGGTCAGCCCTGTAAACATCCTTACAAGTAACATTATCTGAATGTAACAGGTTATATTTAGAATGTATATGTATATAAATACATATATGAATGCAACAACAATTCATCAAAAAAGAGGCCATGAATTTGAAGGATTAGGGGGAAGGGGTATATGGGGAGGTTGGGAGGGAGGAAAGAGAAAGGAAAAATGTTGTAACTAAAGTATAATCTCAAAAATGAAAATAAATAGGTCAATGTGTTTTATGTTGTGTGACTTCTTGTGTGCTGCTACATTTGGAGTGGTGTGGGCTCCTTGAGTTATGTGTCTTGAAGGTGGATGGGGGGACAGCTAGAAAGGGTGTGCACACTGCACGTGCTCATGGGCAACTCTCAGGAAGTTTAGGCTGGGGTTCTGGCCCCAAATCAGCTGATTAAATATTGAGTTCAAGTAGCATTTAGCTTTTCTCTCTCTGGTGATTTGTGCATTTTCTTATCTGGAGAAAGCCAGGGAGGTATGTTGTATACAATAATGAAATAAAGCCCAGATGCATATTATAAAATTGATATACCACTACTTATTTCTTTTTTTACTCAGTCATCATCACATATTTCAATATTGGCCTTATGTATCAGAAAATATAGTGTATTAAATTATCTGACTTATTTTACTTGAATTTTTGGTGTAGTTGAACCTTTTAAGAGTGTGAACTTCTCAGGTTCTGTGATGCAAACTGAATACTGGATGTAACAAAACTGCAGGCACTCAATGTCTCAAGGCCATCTTATACCAATTAAGATACTAATGTCTACTCTCCCATGTATTGCTTAGGCATTGATAGTTATAAAAACTTTATTTGATAGGAGTAAACTCATTTCCCCTACACCCATCCTCTGTCTAAGATGTGACTTCTGCAGCCTGTAAATTGATATTGATCTCGCTCCTGAGGGGTTGGAGGATGAGTTCAGAAACTACAGAAGGTTTTCACCCAGCCCAAGAAGCTGTGTGACCTCTCTGGCAAAGTCTGACTATTAGACAAGCTGTGGATTCTGAACTTTGCCCCCAAGAGGGATGTCATCTAACAAGATAGTATCAACGAGTTTTTTTTTTTTTTTTTTTTTTTTGAGACATAGTTTATTTAAACAAATGTTTCTAATGCTGCTCACATGCATCGAGAATGGTGACCTTCATCTAAGTCCTTGAAGCAGCAACTCCACATACCTGTCCTGGAGAACTGCCTGTGAAACAGGTGGAGGCTTTGTTACCATCTTGGAGTTCTGCTTTCTTGTGAGTGGACGCTGAAGCACTAGAGGTATGTCTACCTCCTTCTGTTCCTGTGATGTTTTAAGTGTGGATCAGAGGACTAGGAGTCTGCATGTGACTTGAACACATCCTCTGTCAAGGAGGCAGAGAAGTAAGTTGAAGATTTTCAAGCATCATTGCCATTGTATTACATCACAGAAATGCCGCTGGTTATGTCACATTGTCTTCCAGGTAAACTTTGAGTGCCTGCAAGCGGACCAGTCAGTGTGATGTTTCTTGGCACTGCAATTTTTTATAAAAGTTCATTATTTTTTAATTTTATGTGCCATTTATTTCTCCTGCATGTGTGTATGTGTGCAGTACCCACAGGAGGCCAGATGAGAATGTTGGATCTCCTGGAACTCCTGGAATTACAGAGAGTTGTGAGTCTCCACATCTGTGCTGGGAACTGAACCTGGATTCTCTGTAAGAGTAGCAAATGTTCTTAACTGTTGAGCCATCTTGACAGCCTCTGGGCCATACATTTGGATGTGAGGTGTCTCCCAAGGTAGTTCACGATGCTTGGCTCCAACCTGTGAGTATCTTTGGAGGTGATGGGACATTTAAGAATAAGCAAAGAGGCTATTGTAATACTGGCCCCTTCTGGTAAACAGGCCGCCCCCACCACCTGTTCCTGAAAGATTGGCTTTTTACCTTTTTGGCTTTTTTGTTCATTAAGAAGCCCACCATCCAGTTCCCAATTAATACACTTAGAGGCTTATTATTATTTATAAATGCCTGGCCTTAGCTTGACTTGTTTCTAGCCAGCTTTTCTTAACTAAATTATCCCATCTACCTTTTGCTTCTGGGCTTGTATCTTTCTCTATTTCTGCATACCTTTCTTTTATTCCCACTCTGTGTGTTGATGTATAGCTGTGTGGCTATCCCCTGATGTCCTCTCTCCTCCTCTCAATTCTCGTATTTATCCTCTCACGGCCTGCCAGTCCCACCTATCCTTTCTCTATCCAGCTATTGGCCATTCAGCTCTTTATTAGACCAATCAGGTGTTTTAGACAGGCAAAGTAACACAGCTTCACAGAGTTAAACAAATACAACTTAGAAGAATACAACACATCTTCACATCATTAAAACAAATGTTCCATAGCACAAACAAATATAACACATCTTAAATAATATTCCACAATAATTGGTGGTGTCAGCTTGTGCTCAAAGCAACAAAGCCAGGTAACCAGGAACCAAAACCCTAAAACTGTGGACTAAAGCCAACTTTTCCCTCTTTTTAAGGTTATTTAGCTCAGGTATTGTTTTCATAGGGGCAAACAAACCATCCTTTTGGCCTGTCCCACAGAACACTTACTATGTAAATCTTGCTTCTCTTTATTCTCCCCACACCCTCCTTCCTCCTCTCTTTCTCTCTTTCTGTTTTTAAATTAAAAAAATAATTTATTTCTAATTCTTTAGACAAGGTCTTCTGTAGCCCAAACTCTCCTCAAACTGGACTTGAACTCCTGATCCTTCTGCTTCTGCCTCCAAAGAGCTGGGGTTACAGGCATGTTACCACCATGTCTGACGTAGTAAGCCTAGTTTGCTTTTTATGAAAAGAATTTTAAGAGTCATAAATGCTATCTAGTATTTTTGGGACTTACAGGGATATTGAGAGGTACTGGTAATGAAAGTCCATGAGAATATACAGCAGTGATAATTAGAGTTCAGAAGGCCAACCTATCAGAACTAAGGGTTCTGTTAGAGGAAACCATCACTCAAGGCATTATGGAATTATTGCCTTTTGAATGAACTGGCTGTGTCTTGTTGTAAACTTCTTGTGTAATAACAGCTATGATTCTCCCTATTTACCATGCATTTCCATGTTATGTGTACATGTAATCTCACAATTGCACCTCAATCTTGGGCACGACTTTCCCTATACATTTGGGGTAATTGGACAACTGTCCCCAACTGTGTTTATCTTTCATTAACATATATCTGGCCAGGGCCATTCTCCAGGCAAAAATATTTCAGCAAAGATACCTTTTTCCAAGGACAGAACTGCACATAGATAAACATTAGCTTATCTCACTCACAGACAGAGAAAAGAACCACTAACAATTAAATCCTCAACCCCTTACCTTCACCCTGGGGTATTTACACAAGACCCTAAGTTAAGAGATTTACTGCTCACATTCCCAGGATGAGGTTTTAGCCATTTGCTAGATACTGAGTTAAGGCAGTTACTTCCCACTGACCCAAGGAGATTGCCTACAAGGCCAGACAGGCAATAGGTGCCAAGCTTCTTTCTTGTGCAAATTAA
Organism: Onychomys torridus; assembly: GCF_903995425.1. NCBI lineage: Eukaryota > Metazoa > Chordata > Mammalia > Rodentia > Cricetidae > Onychomys > Onychomys torridus. The sequence continues at coordinate 53,246,693 of NC_050460.1, forward strand.
GTTTTGATTCCTCCTCAGCCAGGTGCTACTCCTAGATTTTCTCCTCAGCAATTACTCTGAGTGAAAGTGCTTTTACTAACCAAATACTACACGCTCTGACATAAGTTGCTTAGCCACCTAGCAGACGTCCCCCTCCCTATCAGAAAGCAGCTGCAGCCCGGACGAATGGGAAAAGCGGCGCTAAAGACAGTTTACTTTTTTTGTGACTTCTTGACCCCTAACATTCTACCTAGCCATTTCTAGATTATAGTTTGAGCACATAAATTCCCTAATTGATCTTAGCCTTTTGTTGACCAGACCAGAGAACTCCCCATTAGTCACTCCCCTTTTGGGTTGTAATTGGAAGCTGACAATTATTGCTTTATGTGTGGATCCTTCTTATTACCTCTCTCTGTGACCCTGAAAACTTCAAGCCTCACGTTGCTTTACCAAAGAATTACTGTGTGGGTATATAGACTGGTTCTCTGAGAGCACTGGGGGAAGAGGATGGACGGAGAAGAACAAAGATGAGGACAGAGATGGAAAAAACTAGATAGTCATGAGAAAACAATGGAAGGGACTGAGAACAATGGAAGGGACTGAGAACAGGAGGGACCGAGAGCAGGAGGGACCGAGAGGAACTAAGTAAGAGAGCAGAAAGGAATCTGTGCAGTTAGAATCGCTATAGAAGAATAAAGTGAATGGACTAGAGAACTCAGTGTGCTTAGATTCATTGTATATCCCTCAGATTAGAATCCTCAGCTGGTTGGTAGACTCTTCCTCGGACCCTGGGAGCAAACAATATAGGCTGGACCTGTTATTGTTTGCATTGCAGGGCTTAGATTTAAAAGGCTGGATGACATCCTGTTGTCAAGTCTGGGTGGTTAGAGGTGGGGCTGTCAGCCCAGATGTCCCTCTGGAGCTCAGGAAAGTGTGACTTGGAAGTATGGTGTGCAAACCAGAAAGCTAACCACAAGTATGGGCAGGAGAAGGTGTGGCTCTGTCTGCTGGCCTGGTAAGCTAACTGTCCCTAGGCCTGAATGTCTGTTACATGCAATCACAATGCAATCTGCTTTATGTTCAATTCTCAGGAGAAATCCAAGTGTAATATTAAAGTGTTCCTTATTTTATAGATGATAAAACAAGCTAAAGGACAACAATGGCCTGTTGCTATCACACAGAGGCTTCAGTGGTGGCTAGCATTTGAAGCAGGGCATATTTGACCCTGACATCTACACACTGGCCTTGCCTTTTGCCTATGTGAACCCCAAGTGAGAATTTAAATCTTTGTTCTGGTGGTAATGGAGGTTTTAATCCCCTGAGTATGAAAAAGATGCCTTTTCTCCTCCAAAATGAGGATGGAGCAGGGGATGATGATAGAAGTTGGCTTTTGTTTGAGGACGTGATCTCTGCTTTGTCTTAGGAACCTTTTCAATTTCAAGCCTCTTTTGCTTTTCTCTTAAGAAAGGAACCTTGCAGGGAGTGGAGGCAGTTCTGAGTGGGTAGAGAGAGAACCAGGGGAGGTAAGATTTCTTCTTGGTGGGACTGGTCTCTCCACAAGCTTTGAGTATAGCAGGAGAGTTTGGATTTTTCAGAACACAGCTCACTTTCAGTCTTTTCAAGGATGCTGTTCTAACAATCAAGATAGAGGTGGGATCAGAATCAATCAAACATCAGTTCTATACGTTTCAGATCCTCCAAATCAGAATTCAGTCTTTAAGAAAATGGAATTTAGAGAAGTCACTATTATTTTATATTTTGTTTATTTACTTGAGAAATTTATAGATGCATACAATGTAGTCCATCATATCCTCTCCCCATTTACTCCCCTGCTCCTCCCTGCTCCTTCACCCCTTGTCCCCTCGGAACTTCCTGTTCCTATTTTTTGAACTAATTGAGTTCAATCAGTGCTTCCCATAAACACATGAGTGTGGGGTCTGGGGCATGATTAAACTACCAGGGAACATCCCTTTGGAGAAAATCTGCTTCTCCTCCCCTGGCAATCATCAACTCTCACTAACAAGGGGTGGAGCCTTTTGTGCCCACCCTCTGCAAACAGGGTTTTCTGGATATGACAGGACATTGTGTTCATGAACACACCATTGCTGTGGTTGCCTTCACGTGACCTGAACAAGATCAAGCCAGGCAACATTCCAGGATGGATGTGGGAATGATTATCACCATTCTTAAAGGCAAATGCTCTAATGAATATTTAGAGAATATGTGGTCATCCAATTTAGGTCCTTCCAACTCCTGTTATGACTTTGTAACTACACTGCTTTGTTTTTATTTGGCTTCTTTCTGGCCCAAGACTCTATTCTTCATGCTGTAATGGAAATCTTCCATATAGAGGCTGCAGGAAACATATTGTCAGGAAAAGAATGGAGAAGACAGAGCCACCTCACCCTCTCCTTCTGTTTGTTACCATCAGGAATTACTTTACTGTGGTCCCCTGCCTCTTTTCCTCTCTTGAGTGTAGTGTCATGAGAGCAGAGACCCTCTACTCTTGTGCTTGCCATGTCCTCAGAATCTAGAAGCCAGAGAGATGTTCTTCAATGCTCAATACATTAAGGAGGGGCTAGTGTAAGACATTTTTATGAAGAAAATTTTTTTGATGTGTTCCAATCAACATCTTGTAGACAGAATTATGGCTGTAATTGGAACAAATATCCTATCAAATGGAATCAGGATCCTAGTTTTTCATACTTTGATAATGAAATGATAGATCTTGCCAAGGATCACCAACCCTGCTAATGTGACAAAGACCATCAGGTGACTTAATATGACTTCCCTGGTGCATTCACACACCTATATAGTAGATGTTCTTGTCCCAAATTTAACTTGACTCAACTAAGTTTCCAAATTTAACTAGCCGCTTGCAGGAAACATGGCACACACTTAGCTATACAGTGACATGGCAGTTGAATTGGCAAGTCTAGAGTGAGGGGGCCTTCCAGAGGACAAATGACCATGATTTTGTGTCTAGGGGTACCCTTGCTCACACAGGTCAGGAGACATTGTCGGATGTCTTCTTATATAACTCTCAGCCTCCTTTGCTTGAGAGAAGGTTTCTCACTGAAACCGGAGCTAGCTAGGCTGGCTGACCAGGAGACTCCAAGGCCCCTCCTATCTTTGCATGCACTCCCCCCATCTGCTAAGTGCTGGGATTACAGGTGTGCACGGCTACCTGTACATGGGACATGGAGAGCCAGACTCCTGCTTAAGCTCTCACACACTGGACCATCTCTCCAGCCCTCAATTCTATGCCTTTAATAAGTACATTGAAATGGACAATAAGAAAGAAAAAGGACATGGTATAGTAAAGGAAGTTAGGGGGCACCACAGTTGACTACATTGTGGATTTTAGTTCCCATCAGGAAAAGTGACTTATTATTTAATGTTTGTAAATTTGCTATAATTTTTGTTATATTTTAATGGATATATAAGAAGGTCAGAACTGTATAGATTAATGGGATTTTTTTCCCCCTTTGAAACAAGATTTCTTTGGCTGTCCTGGAACTCACCTTATAGACCAGATTGGCCTCTGCCTTTACCTCCCGAGTGCTGGGATTAAAGGTGTGCACCACCATCACCCAACTTAATGGGGTGTTTTAAAAAATCTTGCCGGGCAGTGGTGGCGCATGCTTTTATCCCAGCACTCAGTAAGCAAAGGCAGGTGGATCTCTGTGAGTTCGAGGCCAGCCTGGGCTACAGAGTGAGTTCCAGGAAAGATGCAAACATACACAGAGAAACCCTGTCTTGAAGCCCTCTTCCCCCTCAAAAAAACCCCAAAAAACTTTACTTATTTATTTTGGGGGGGAACATGTATAGCAGCAAGCATATTTGTGGAAGTCGGAGGGCAACTAGTCAGAGTCAGCTTTCTCCTTCCATTATGTGGTACCAGGGATTGAAATGAGGTCATCAAGCTTGGCAACAGATGCCTTTACTCACTGAGCCATCTCATTGGCCCCTAATGTGGTGGTTTTGTTTTGTTTGTTTGTTTTTTTTTTTTGACTCACATATAAACTGTAGTATATACATCAGGTGATGTGTGTGTTCTCTCACATTTATCCCTTTCTGTGGTCAAAAAATTCTTTCTTCTTCTGTGAGATCAGCTTATTTAGAATCCCAATATATAGGAGAACAAGCTGAGCTTGGTCATCAATGCAAGGTCTATCTATTTCAGTGAACTCATGGCTTCCATTCCCACTCCTGTAGCAAATGACTGGATACTCCCGCTTTTCTATGGAAAACAAGCCAACCGGAGGAGGTAACTTAAAGTATCTTGAGAAGAAAAGGGAACATTGTTGCCAGTTATAGCGCACTTTTAAATCAGCGTTGGAATGAGGAAGGCTGTGCTTATCAGAGTTTTATGTTGTGAACAGGCTTCAAAGCCATAGAGGAAACAGCTTGAGCTTGGCCTTGAGCGAATGCAGAAATATGAACATTTTGCCACTGTGAAGTATTTCTAAATCATAGTAACACTTTCCCCTTTAGTTTTCTCTGGGCCTGGAGAGATGGCTCAATGCTTAGGAGTGTTTGCTGCTCTTACAGAGGACCCGAGTTCAGTTCCCAGCACCTACATCACATTGATCAGCTCACAACAGCCAGTTAACTCCAACTCCAAGGGATCTAACACCCTCTTATGGTCTCCTTGGGTACCCACACATGTGTGGCATATGCACGTATACACAAACATACATATAAATAAGAGCAAAATAAATCTTTTAAAAGTCTACTTTGGTAATTCCAGCTTTCTTTTTGTATGGAACATAATTTTCATGCATTATTTTCAACTTTGCTTTATAAATGTATTTCTACTCATCCAGTTTTCCCCATCTTACCTCTTTACAGGATTAAATTGACCTTTATATCAAATACTCATCAATATATTAGAATTGAGATACGTCATCCTAACAAGTATTATGTCAATTACCTTATAATCTTTTAATCTTATTGTATTCCTTTTGGATTCATTTTCTTTTGACATCTGGGAAGTCTTATGCTTTTTTATTCATTTTAGTGGTCAGACTAAATGTCATGGTGTAAACTCTTAGTTTATCAAAGACTATTATAAATTCATGACTTTACCTCCTTCTTAACACAGCTCCCTTTTAACACAACCCACTTCTGATGGCACTACCTGACAGCTTGCTAAGATGAAGTCCTTGAACCCTTTTTCATTTAGAAAAACCTGGTTTCACTACTCTCATTTTTTTAAAGATTTCATTCCTAGATACAGAATTCTAGTCTAAGCTTTCTTCCTTCCTCGTCACGTTAAGAGAGTTACAACTTAACTCTCCTGCCACATAGTGTATGTGAAGATGGTTCAGCTACATTAAAGCATCTTTAAAAAGAGGTCTTGTCATGGATGATCTCCAATTTTAGTCTGTTCTGAATTATGTAGTAGGTTATAGCCAGCCTGGGGAGCAGAGTGAGCTTCTATTTCATGTATGTAGGTAGAATGTTTTTAAAATTTTATTTATGTTTTTATGTGTATAGGTGTCTTGTCTATGTATCATATGCATGCTGTAACCTTCAGAGGCCAGAGAAGTGTGTCAGATCCCCTGGAACTGGAGTTGCAGATAGTTTGTGAGCTACCGTGTAGGTACTGGGAATTGAACTCGGGTCCTCTGGAAGAGTAGCTAATGCTCTCTGTGCCACCTCTTCAGCTCCACTAAAAAAATGTGTTCTCCTTTTCTCTTTGGTGTTAGCAGTTTGGGTAGGATACATTTAAATTTGTTTTTCTTTGTGTTTCTTTTCCTTGGAGTTTTCAGAGCTTCTTAGATAAATGGATTGGTGCCTTTGGATATTCAAGAAAATCATCAGTAATTGTTTGCATTTTTTTTCCTGCCTCTTTTTAAACTGACTCCTCTCTGGAAAAACAATTATAGTTAAATAAGACCACTTGATATTCTAGAGATTTTAAATGGTTTTCTAACTTAGTTGTTCATTTTCTCTGTTTTACTTCTGATAATTAAAAATATTTATTTTATTTTAAATTATATGTTAATGTGTGTATGTGAATGTAGGCACAGTGCTTATGGAGTCCAGAAGAGGGTGTCAGATCAGTGAAGCTTGTGTGGGTATGCACATGTAGGTGTGGTGCTCATGAAGGGCGGATGGTGTTAGATCCCTGAAACTGGAATTATAGGTAGCTGTGAACCCCTTTTCTGAAGTTCAAGGTCTTCTCCAGATGTCTGTCTTTCTTTTACTAACTATATGATTCTAGATTTAGTACATATATATTAAATATATTAGTGATGTATTTTATATATATTAGTGATATCTTCATTTAAAAAAGCAAAACAAAGTGATTATTTCACTTTTGTGCTTCCTTGTCTGTATTCCATGTATCCCTCATGTAACAGTTCCTTACTTTGATTTCATTAATATGTTGCTTTTAAATCCCATGTTAAAGTCTTTATGATGCTTTTATTTCATCTACCAACATCCTCTGGAGCCACTTTGCTTTTAGATGACCCATTGTTTTGTCTGGTTTTTAATCCTAGTAAGGACAGATAGCAGAACTTCTTGTGTTTAGGTAGGCATTTTTTTTTTTTTAAATTTTAAAATTGGGTCTTGAGAAAAGGTTTCTGTTGTAGAATGTTATTTTAAGGTGTGTTACTTTTGTTTATGTTGCATTTGTTTAACTCTGTGAAGCTGTGTTACTGTGCCTGTCTAAAGCACCTGATGGTCTAATAAAGAACTGAATGGCCATAGCAAGGCAGGAGAAAGGCGGGGCTGGCAGGCAGAGAGAATAAATACAAGGAGAAATCTGAGAGGAAAAAGAAGTAGGCAGAAAAGGAGGAGGACTCCAGGGCCCAGTCAGCCAGCTACACAGCAAGCCATGAAGTAAGAATAAGGTAAGATTTACAGAAGTAAGAGAGCAGGAAAAGCCCAGAGGCAAAAGGTAGATGAGATAAGTTAAGGAAAGCTGGCAAGAAAGAAGCCAAGCTAAGGCTGGACATTTATAAGTGAGAATAGCCTCCGTGTGTGATTTATTTGGGAGGTGGGTGGAGTGCTCCCCCCAAAAGTAAACCCCCCAACAAAAGGTATATATATATTTAAGTTTATTCTGGAACTTATCATGGAGGCCAGGCTGGGCTCACCATCTTGGCAAACGTTCTACCTCATCCTCTAGAGTGCTGAAATTCTACATAGGAGCTGCCACTCACAGATTGGTAGGTTCATTTAAGGGATATTGTTATCCTCACTCTTCTATCCTCTTTCTTATAACTGTCCCAGCTGACATGCAGACATCATAAAGAGAAACACTTATGTCTGTCCCTTGGCTATCAGATTATTGAAAAAGTGGACCCCAAGAAATTAGAATTTCCACAGGAATCTCATGTTGAGAGCCTGTGGTCAGCTAAAGCTAGTTTGTCTCTCAGAAAAACACTTCATACTGTTGTGATATTTCAGATGACCTCACAGGATAGACCTCACTGAGATAGTGGTGGGTCAGTGATGGGCAAGACTATACATTGACTAGGACTGCTTAGTGATGCACATCTCTTGCCCTTAAAGATAACCTTATGTCCAAGACTCAAAGATGAGCTTGGGGCTGGTATGAGTGGGTATCGCTGGACCTCTTCCTCTTTTGAGTGTGGCCACATTGAATACACCTCTGCTTTTCACTGTTATTATTTCTTTAATTGGCTAATTGAGATCAGGTGGCTTACTTTATATTGTTGTGGCTGTCAGGGCTTGGGCTCTGACCCCAACAGCTCCAGCAACTCCTGATTCAGAATATCTTACTGTTTCCTCAAGGTAGTTGGGTACTTGCCTAATATCTTTACATCCACTTCTAAATGCTATTTATGGAAAACCACAAATATTCTATTTGGCTCATTATTGGATTCAAAAGCTAGCTTTAAAAAAAGCTTAAATTAACTCAGAGAATCTGCTGATGTTGTAATATTGGCTTTTCAGATAATGATAACTGTAGCTAAAATTTTGAAAGAGACCAGAACTATCAATTTTCATTTTCACTGATGCTGAAATTTTCATGTTGCTTTTTTTCCCTGTTATTCTTTGAACATCAGGCTGTCTAAAGTCTTTGAAAAGGAGTAATGAAGGTCTTTGTATGTAGAAAAAACTATTCTTGCTCACAAATGTGTTTCCAGAATAGGCTAACTGTGATTTTCTGCTAGTAGGAGTAAATAGTCAATTCTTCAGAGAAATTGTTTTGTTTTGTGGCTCATTTTAAATTTATTTCCTTTACAGACAATGGTTTTCAGCCTGAGAAAAACGATCTGTTTCTGCCCTCATGCTGGCTGGTCTCCCTTCTCTCCACTGTACCACTGTGCGTATGTGTCAAGGTAGGTTAGCACTTTAGTATTTCCAGGATGTCTTGGCAGTTTCCAGGGTGTTAATGAACATCTGTGGCTTCCGGAGAGAAGCTTGATGTCTTAAGTGTGTTTCTTCAATGCCTCAGAAGACCTGCCAGGAAAGGTTGGTAGGGTATTTCAAAAGTCCTGGATCAGGGAGCTGAGGGTCAATGCTTTTTGCTAACTAATCTTCAAGATGAAGTGTGATGTGTGGGCAGGAAAACTGGCTGCTCAAGACAGGCCTTCTTACTCCACAAATTGTTCCATAATTGGGTTGGATACATTTTTGTTACCAGACTGCTAGTGAACCTACATCTCATTGTGTTGTCTGAATACTGTGGGGAATCCTAGAGGATGGGCTTCACCCTGCCTGTGGGTAGAATCTCCTCTGGCTGCTTGTGGCTCTTCACCATGACTAGGTAGAGTCTCCTGTGGTTGTTTGTGGCTCTTCACCCTGCCTGTGGGTAGAGTCTCCTGTGGTTGTTTGTGAGTGAACTCCTCATGAGTGTATTGTAGTAGCTCTCTGTTTTCTGTAGTGTATTACTGCTTTCTTGATGGTACATATATTTTTGTTATTAATGTTGTTGTTATGCTTGAGATGGAATTGATAACATTGTGCTTGATAGTCAAATCTTTTGCACTGAGCTACTTTAAAGGGAAGATGCTGTTGAAAACATGGTACCTGTGGATGTAGATAGATGAACTTAATACTGATTCTGAATACCGTTTTGAAGGAATTAAGCCTAAAGGTAGTATATGGAGACTAAGTACACAGAAATGAAATAGTTCCCAAACCCATTCTCATCTGGTAGGTTATGAAGGAGAATAACTAGGGTGCAACAGGAAGGTAGTATCTGATGAGCGATATACAAAAAGGAAGAGACCCAGGCCACCAAAGAGACATGTGATATTATGTATATTTTTTTCATAGTGTGTCTTAATAAGGTGCTAATATATTTCTAATACATTATGAATCACTATCAGTAGTAATTTCAAAAATATTTATTTTAATTTGTGTGTGTATGGGGTGGGGAGGGGTGGTGAACATGAGTATAAGTTTTCTCAGAGGTCAGAAATGGGTTGGATCCCCTGGAGCTGGTGTTATGGGAGGCTGTGGGCCACTCAGTGTGGGTGCTGCGAACCCAGCTTAGGTCTGCCGCAAGACCAGTACAGGCTCTGACTGCTGAACCATCTCCCCAGTCCATGGTAATGTTATTATCATGGAAATCAATGGTTAAAATATAAGATTTAAAAAGGATTAAGAGACCATGATAAATGGAGACCACATGAGAATAGGAAGGAGCAAAGTGCTAGAGAGGTCCCCAGAAATCCACAAAGATACCTCCACTGTAGACTGTAGGCAATGGTCGAGAGAAAGCCTGAACTGACCTACTCTGGTGATTGGATGGCCAAATACCCTAACTGTCGCCCTAGAAATCTCATCCAATGATTGAGGGAAGCAGATACAGGGCCAGGCCCCAGGTGGAGCTCCAGGAGTCCAATTGGTGAGAAAGAGGAGGGATTATATGAGTGAGAATTGTTGAGACCAAGATTGAAAAAAGCACAGGGACAAACAGCCAAATGAATGGAAACACATGAATTATGAACCAAAGGCTGTGGAGCCCCAACCTGGATCAGACCCTCTGGATAAGTGAGACAGTTGATTAGCTTGAACTGTTTGGGAGACACCCAGGCAGTGGGACCCGGACCTGTCCTTAGTGCATGAGCTGGCTGTTTGGAGCCTGGGGCCTATGCGGGGACACTTTGCTCAGCCTGGGAGGAGGGGACTGGACCTGCCTGGACTGAATCTATCAGGTTGAGCTGAACCTACAGGGGGAATCTTTGCCCTGGAGGAGATGGGAATGGGGGATGGGCTGGGGGGAAGGCGGGAGTGGGAGCGGGAGGGGGGAAGACAGGGGAATCCATGGCTGATACGTAAAATTAAATTAAATTATAAAATAAATAAAAAAAATATTAGTGTAGCCGGGTGGTGGTGGCACACATCTTTAATCCCAGCACTTGGGGAGGCAGAGGCAGGCAGATCTCTGTGAGTTCGAGGCCAGGCAGGTTTACAGAGTGAGATCCAGGACAGGCACCAAAACGACACAGAGAAACCCTGTCTCAAAAACCAAAGGAAAAAAAAAAAAAGAAAAAAAAATTAGTGTATTTAAGGACTATTGTAGTTCCTCTATACTCCCTCACACAATAGCATGACCTTTACAGGTTGGTTATTGGGACACTGGTGTCTACAACCCATACCCAGTACCATGATTTTAGTAACAGATAATAGTGATTGGTCGGTCATCTTCTTTCATCACTCTGCTTATGGTTTTTTTTTTTAACCCCCCTGTCTTATTTGCAAAGCAATGAGAAGTAGGCACTCCCAGGAACTTCATTTTACAGCTAGGTCATCAGATACAAGAGCTAAACACTTGTCCATAGCTACATACTAGGTGGCAGGGGTTGGTTTCCTGTGCCTGGCTAATTTTGCGGAATGTCCTTGAGGTTCAGAGATTAACATCATCCCAAATGACCAGATCTTGCCTTTCCATGGCTGACCAGTTTTCCATTGTACATATGCAACACTTTTCCTTTATGAATTTGTTTGATGACTGAATTCATTTGCTCTTATATCTTGGCCATTGGGAATAGCCTGACAATAGACGTGGGTGTGCAGCTGTGTCTCTTGTGATGGTTAGCTTTCACGGTCAACTTTGCATAACCTAGAGTCACCTGGGAAGAGCCTTTCAGTGAAGGGTTGTCTACATTGGGTTGGTCTGTAAACATGGTTTTAGGGCCTTGATGTAATTAAATTGATTGATGTAGGAAGACCTAGCCCACTCTGGGCAGCACTATTCCTTAGGCCGGGGTGCTGAATTGTGTAAGAAGAGAAACAGAGCAGCAAGCAAGCACAGGAGTGTGCATGCATTCGTGTTTCTCTGTTCAAGACCATGGAGGTAATACAACTGGCTGTCTCAAGATTCTGCTGCTGTGACCTCCTCACGGAGATGGACTGTAACCTGGAGGTGTGAGCTAAAAGTCACCTGTTTTCCCCTACATGGCTTCTTACCACAGAATTTTATCACAGCGACATATGTGAAACTAGGACATCTCTTTGAAATACTGGTTTAATTTCTTTTGGTAAATGCTCAGCATTTACCCTTATATTGGATGACCGTGTCATAGAGTCATGAATGTTTTCTTTTGGAAACTTCAATACTATTTCTCAAAACGCGTTCACATTCTCACAAAAATGCTTCTGTACAACAAGAGACATAGATGGTAGAGCAGAGAGATTCCAACTGGAACAACAGCAGAAAATATTTACAATCCTTTGTCTCATAAGGGGCTAAATGTGCAGAGAGAGGTAGATTCACTAGCAGAACTAAAGTAAGCTTGATAAAAGGTAGGCACTAAACCCAAAAAGACATCTCTCAAAGGAAGATGTATAAATGGACAACCTGTATAGGAAAAAAATGTCCTGTGTCCTTAATTGGAAGGGGAAGAAATCAAAACCACGAGACATCCTCACCTCATCAGGTGAGAATGCTACCACCTTCTCCCTCTGTGTGTCCTCTGGAGAGAAGGGCTGCTTTTAATTCTCAGTGTCTTAGATAAAGTGTCCTGTATCAAAATGCTGAATTATCCACAAAGGTTCAGGTCTCTCACCCAGGATGATTGAGGATTTGGGGTGACTGGTCATAGAGACCACACTCATCTCTGTGTTCCAGGAGGGCACCTATTCCACAGCTGATGCCTTTCCTTTCAAATAATCCTTAACCCTCAGAGTGGAAGAAGATGATGAAAATGTCTGTATTGTAACACTTCAACTGTGCAGTAAAAAGGGTGATTTTTCCCCCTGTAAAAGCTGAGCTTTTCATAATGGCATGCATAAAACACCAGGAAGAACCCAGCTATTATTACAATAAACTCTAACATGATGGCAGTACATATGTATTTCTTCACACTTACAAAAAGGCCCTGGGGGAGACTAAATGCAGGTCCAAGTGTTGTAAAGAATGAGATTCACTTGAGAGAATTTGCTTCTCATCGTCTTTAATTTGAAAGCCGCCAGCATCACAGTATCACAGAGAAATGAAAGAATGATGTGTGCAAACAATATGGGTGACTAGCATTCTTTACTTCTCTTACTAATAAATAGCCAGATGTTTATTTAAAAATCCCCTTTTCATTTAGTCTGGAACAAATGGCTTTTTGTTAAAATTCCTACATGCAAAGCCTTTCAGTGTTGCTATTGTCTGGCAGCTAATGACACTAAATGAGTTTTTCTAAATCCCAGGGGTCCTCAGAGGCATCTGACTAGATTGTCCCCACTGCTCCTGTTCTGATACGATAAGACATTGACACAGAGACAACAAAGCCATGTGCAGGACACAGCATCTCCTACTGACTGTCTCGTTTAAGGAGAACAATGCATGTCTCCAGGAGAATCCTTCAATAAATGACCCCTTTGGCCTTCAAAGCTTCTCTCCACATGGAATTTCCAATCAGCTGAAATGAAAAGAAGCAGGTGGCCTAACTTCATGAGCAAAATTCTAGTTTATTATTATTATTATTTCACATAGTCCCAGGCTGACCTAGGACTTCTTATGTAGCTGAAGAGGACTTGAACTCTGGATCCTCCTTGCCTCTGCCTCCCAATGGCTGGGGTTATATGCTTGTGCCACTGGGATGCCTGGTTCATGACATCCTGGGGATTGAAGCCTGCTTGGCAAGCTGTCCGCCAACTGAGCACTCCATCTCCTGCTCAGGTCATTTGGCGTTGATGCTGAGCTCATCAAGGATGGGCACAGAGGAGAAGGCTGTCTGGCCTTAGTGAAGATGGTTCTCTCTTACTCTTAGACAACAAAATAAATAATCTGAGACTCTTAGAGAGTCTAGAAAAGGACAAACACTTGGCATTATCCCTTTACTATCAACGTCCACTAGAAGCTGGAAGAACGGGGCTCTTGAGAATACCCACAGGACTTAGCCTGAAAGAGTGTATTAATTTCCTCACAAAGCCCTAGGCCCTTGACTATGTTCTGGCTTGTTTGAAAATGTCAAGTTCAGTTGAACACATTTTCTTTCAAATGCTTGAGTCATTCTGTGAGTGCTGCCTTAACATTCTGTTCCAGTTAATTGTCTTAATCAGATGGCAAAGAGGAAAAGCTTTGATTGCTTTCCTTTATAACTAAATATGGGTGTGATAAGATGCACTTAGGATAGTAGCCCTTTTGCTGTCTCGGTAATGATGCACACGTCCCATGATGTTCCTTCTTTGAACTTGAAGGTTTTTCACTTAGTGAGGCCATGGAGCAAATTTTATCATGAAGCACAGCAGACTTCATTCATTTAAAAATGATTACACTTATTTGTTTATTGTGTGTGTGTGGTTATGTATGTATGTGGGGTGCATGTGTAGAGCTCAGGACAACCTGTGGAATCAATTCTTTCCTTCCACCATTTATGTTCTGGGATTGGAGTTGGGTTGCCAGGCTTAGTGGCAAGTGTCTTTATCTGCTGAGTCAGTTTGCTCACCTACAATGTCCTTATTTAGGGTGTGGCTGTACAGGGGTCTGAGCAACTTGCCTGGAGTCAGAAACCTAGTAAGGGATACTCATGGGATGTTTTGACAGTTGCTCAGATGAGTCTCAAGTCAGGACCATTCCTAGTTTGTTAGACAAGTCCTTAGATGTGCTCCCCCTGATGGTATTTGTGTGTGAGTTTGGTATCGATGTGAGTTTGCTCATGTCTCTTCTTGGGGTTTTAGCACATCACCTTCCGTCCCTTTTGTCTTATAAAAAATGGCACCTTGTTTGGTTCCCTCTGACTTTAGTTCACGGATATAAAACACATATGAGCTGACATTCCCAGAAAAAGCTACTTCAGTGCTTGAACGCCTCCAAGGTTGACTGGCTTGACCCATCAGGAGCTCTGTGATTGTGAGATTGGAATGCTGCTGGTCTGGAGCCAAATCATCTTGATTTATCTTTAGCCCAATAACAGTCATTCACTTCCCACCTCTCTTTCTGACCTAGTTTTATTATGAAGATCAGGGTGCTCTTCAAGTTTTCTTAAAAAAATTATTTATTTATTATTTGTGTGTGTGTGTGTGTGTGTGTGTGTGTGTGTGTACACATGCGTGCGCGCATGCACACACGTGCATGCAGAGGTCGGAGGACAACAAGTAGGAGCTGATTCTCTCATTTCACCACCGAACTCAGGTTGTTAGCCTCACTGGCACGTACCCTTACCTGCTGAGCTATACCTCACCCAGGAAATCTTCTTGAAATGTACTAACTCTCAGCGTTTTGGAATGTTCTAGTTTCTAACAATTCAGAAGCAAGATGGTCATCTGTTAGCATCTGAGGCTTACAGCCTGTAGCTCTATTTCTCTGCTTTGATGCAACTGCTTACCTGGTGTTCTCTCTGAGAATTTGGAAATTGCCTGATGTATGACTAGTTCTGTTCTAGTGCTGTCCAGGTACAGCCGGCCAAGCCACACTTTACACAGTCACACTCCTTCCTCTACTGTGTGCAGGCAGTTTAATTGAAAGTTCTACAAATCAGAGCCATAGCCTTTGTTGGTACTTTTCTTTTTTTTTTTTTTTTTTTTAACGTTAAAAGTTTGTTGTATCTTCCCCCCCCCCCCAAATCATTTTCTCCTTTTTCTTTAAATTGCAACATCAATGAAATATCAGAGTTGAAATTTACTCTGGAGACATGCCAAGGGACTCCAAAAGGCCACAAGAGGATTTCAAACTAAAATCCAAAATCCACAGAGAGATCTCCTGACAACCCACCAAGAAAAAAAAAAACAAAAAAAACCCAAAAACTCTGCCTTGTTCATCACCGCCACTACCTCAGCCAAGGCTTCTGTGTTTGTGTATCCACCCTGGCTCTTCGCTTTGAAGGGAAAGTTAAATGTAAGTTATCTGTGACATTACATAAGCAGGCTCAAGAACTTATTAGTTAGCACACTAACCAACTCAAGCACCCTCTGTACACTCATGCTCCCCCATCTTTTTCTGCTCATATGAAGTGAGGAGGGGTGTGTCTCAGTTGATAGAGTACTTCCCTAGCATGCATGAGGCTGACCTTTGGCTGCATCAATGGTACTCCATAAAGAAACTGGAGGCAGGAGGATCAGAAGTTCAATATCATCCTTGCCTGTTTAACAAGTTTGAGGCCAGCCTAGACGACATGAGATCCTACACAAAGGAAATTAGTAGTAACAAGATAGAATTCTGTGCAGAAAACCACAAGCATCGATGTGCAGAATTAAGTATAAGGAGGCACTAGACCAAGGGAACCTACAGAGAGGTAGCTAGCATCTAAGCCACCCGGCAGATTGCTGTCTGGGTGATTAATTTTAACTGCATACTAGAATGTTCCGAGGTGTCATGAGCTCTGTGGGCTTTTAGCAGAAAGATTGGTGTGTAGTTTCTTATTGCAGCTTCAATGTCACGGTGAACAATTTGCCTTTAAGACAAATTCTTTGAACTTTAGGTATTTGTGTAAGGATATTGAGCTTTTGAATCTCAAAAGTGCCTTGGCTCCTCACATGGTTCACAGAGAGTTGAGGCTAGATGCTTCTGGAAGGTACTTCTCTACGGTGTCTTGACAATGAGCCTTTGATCTTTGGGAGTACAAGACCAAATCGAGACTGGTCATAAAATTATGAATAGCTCTGGGATTAGAATGTGGGCTTTGTCTAGAAGAGCTTTTCACTTGCTGTGTGTCTGTAAAGCAAAAGTCTTTGGTATATAAAATTGTTTGAGATACCATGAGTAAGATTTTCCTTCAATTCTTTGACCAAAAGCCTCTCTAACTTTTCCTCTTGGTTCTAAAACTCTCTTTAAAGGCAATTCGTTGTGACCTTTTGAAGGGCTAATCTGAGTCCCAGCAGTATTGCTGGCCTCTCATTCAGGTGACCCACAAAGATGGTCCATGATGTGCTGAATAGTTTCTCTCTCATGATCGTGTTGGTCTAAGAGATTCTGTGAAGTTCAGTGCTGGGGGATGTCTGCCATGGTATAACAATGGGGGTGGGATGGTTATTATTTAAAATACATTTTTTCTGTTAGGGTTAACAACAGCTTTCTTTGTAGGAGAAATTGCAGAGTTGATGCCTAATGGGACAGAGAGCAAATAAAGGTGATTTTGGTTTTTGCTTTGTTCTGTTTTCTAGAAGCAGCTGATGTTCCAGTGCTTGTTGACATGAGGTATGAGCCAATTCTGCTGACCTACTCATCTCCTGGGGTTCTATTAGCTGGGATGTAGACATGAGCTTGGCCAGGGGACTTCACCTATCCAGTAATTAGGAGACTGGCTGCCATGGAAACAGCTACTCATTTATATCTGAAGACCTAGCTTTCACCAGGTTACAAGAAGTAGCTTCTAGAAGTTTTAAGCCCAAACAAATGCAATTTTGAAGAAATCTTATTTTTTTTTGTGGGGATTGAGGCTTAAGTTCCTTCGATTTTCAGGGCCTTTTGGAAATCTTCTGAATATGATACTCATTATGAACTGCTCAATGAGAATTCTCGGATGAATGCATTGTTGGAGGTTATGGAGTAGCAGTGAACTCATGGCCCTACAGATGTCAGGCTGAGTCTTTGGTGATTGTCTGTTTGGTTGATGTGTTTGGACAAAGACTAGATACAAAGCAAGAAGCCTATGGAGCCATCTGTGGAAGTGGCAGATTTGTTGAGGTTGTGTGAGACTAGGCTGCCATCTATTTTCTTCATCTTGTGTCTGTGGAACTGTAAGCTCATGAGGGCATTATGTGGAGAAGGTAGACATTTGCCCATAAACTGTTCATCATGGGGGGTGGCACACTGCTTCTGGGCAGTTTTGCTAGTAGTTGTGACTTGTCAAGATATCTGGGTCACACTAGTCAAACCATTGAATCTGTGATGAGAGGGCCATGAAAAGGTAAGTGTTTGACTAAGTGAAATCCCAAATGTGGATCAGATCTAGTAACAAAGTGAAAGGCATTAAGGCTCTTGGGATATGGAGTGAAACCCTCCAATCTCTCTGCTGAAATTGTCCATTACAGTGGTTACTCACTGATGTGTGGCCTGCTTCCTCAAACCCTTTCTCTTTCTCTTCCCTGAGGGATAGCATGATGTGGTTGCCAAACCAAGTGGAGAGAAACCATATAGGTTTCTTTATATAGGTTGGAAATTCTACTGCTGTTTCTCTAATTCAATTTCCCATCACTTCACCTTTATCTACTCTGAGAGCAGATTTTCTGGTATTCAAGGTTCATATCTAGACATACAACCTCGGGTGCCTTGGCATTGTTGCAGCATGACACATGTGACCTTGAAGTTAATTGGCTGGTTTCTTCATTTAGTTCATATTCTGCCAGATGAGAATTTCTTGGAGGGCAATTTAGACCCTCTGCAGAACTATTCACTGTTTACTTTCACAGACTGTAGTGACTCCGGCTTCAGTAGTCTTTTACATCTTACACATTTAATTAAGTCACGGCAATGGGCTCTTCTATCTTTGGGCTTTCTTTTCCGGAGCAGGTCCAGAGCTCCCCTCTCACAGATGCATATTTGTTACCCAGGTCACAGGACTGCAGAGGGGTGTCACAGCCTTGCGGTCACGGCTCCCTAAGGCTTTTGTGTATTCATACTTGGTCCTTCCCCCTACTGCTTTTCTGCCCTCTCCCTGTTCTTGTTCTTGTTTTAACTAGAGCAGGAAAAACTCACATGTGAAGAAACAGCGTTCGTTCATGTCATGATCTAAGCAAATTTGGTTTTGACTAGAGAATAATTTGTTTTATATTAATTTGTGAGTGATGAGGAAGTGAGGATTATAAATTTTGGACAAAGATCCCATTGAGATTTCATTTTTCTAATCTATTTCTGGTGATACTCTTATCCACAAGGTATAATTTATTTTGTTTTCTTAGCTACAGTTACAAATGATTGAAATCTGGAGATTAAATGTCAGCGTTGGTTGGCTGCCCAATACAAATGGTTTTTATATGCTGAGAACCTAGACACTAACGTGTATTAGAGGTAATGGATAATTTTATTTTAAAATATTTATGATTTTAATATTACCTGTGATAAAAGGCCCCCCATTGAGCTTTGGCTAGATAAAATTTCATTAAAAGTGTAAGTGCTGTATTTTCTCTGTAGAAAAGCAGAGAGGTTAAACCTTATTAAATTCTCAGTAAAATGTCATAAAAATTCAGCTGCACCACAAATTCTAGTGATGCTGTGAGCCCCATTATGGGGCACCTGCTTGGATTGGTAAACACTATAACAAATAAGTTCTCATGCTTGACTATGTAATGTTACAAATACCTTATATTTAATTTTCCTTTTAAGTGAGAAGCTTGAGTTGAAAGAAATATATAAACACAGAAGCCTCAGCTGAGGAGGTGGCAGAGGTGAATGAGGTGGTAGATTTTCCTCCGTGGGTGGTTATGAGACCTCTGTGTGGCTTTTGAATTTTAGTTGAAATCCCTTCTGTGGCCTTTTGGAGTCCTTTGCTGTATCTCTGGTAGGATCCTGGGGAAGTCCCACAGAAGACTATCATCCACGTATGCATTAAGCAATTCAGCAAGAGCATTTAATTCTAACATGCTGGCACCCGACATCCCACACAAAGGCAAAAATGGCGAAGACTCTGAGAAGAACCCATAGGCTTCTTTTAAGCACAGCCAAATGGAGGTCCTAGAGCAGTTAGGTGGTCTAAGATGGTGTCCATTCCCTAAGATGGAGTCTGTATTGCTTTCATAACTCCTATAAACCTGTCGTGAAAACCACAACTATCTGGTGATCTGCCAAGAGACTCACATGATTTGACAAGTCTTTGAGTCAGTTCTCTAGCAGGACAAATGTCTAGCTTGCCACTTGAAAAGCCAAACTCTGCTTCCCTGATGTCATTTTCTGTCCTGGTGAAAAGCCTTTCAGGATTCCACAGCCCTTTGCCCAAGCAGTAGTCTCTACTGTGTCAGAAAGTCTTCCTCAGAGCTCCTCCCCTACAAGCCCAGAACCTCAGCTATTGCATAGTCAGAGGAACTCTGGTCCAGTGGCAGGCCTGAGCAGGTCCAGAACCAGTACTCTCAGATAGGAAACAGGCAGCCAAGTATTCAAGCCTCAAAAGGGTGGTCTAGGACCCTAAGCTTCTGCACCACTGCCAGCACTGTGACATGTACTCTGTAGACAATATCCTTTACACTATTCATGGGATGCCATGGGCAGGAAAATCCTTTTCAGTATGGATACAAATGTTAAAACAAGTATGATTTTGCCTGGCTTGCGATATGGGCACATAACGAGGACTGAACACAGTCAACACCGTTCTCAATTGGTTTGGCTTTTGAGGGGTTTGTAGTTTGGTTTTTGGTTTTGAAATAACTCCCAAGAGAAAGCTACAGATGACCAGGCTTTAGGAAGCCAATTAGGAGTATGTTGAGTACTCCAGCAGGTTGATCAAGAGCCAATTTAGACCTGGGAAAGACTCTTAATGCTGAGACAAGGGAAAGCAGGAGTTTTAAACTCAAAGGCTGTAGGTATGTCACACCTGGTGCAGGACAGGGGGCCTTTACAGTGTAACCTCTGCTCTTGGGCAACATCACTCCTGGTGCAGGATAGGGGCCCTTTACAGTGTAACCTCTGCTCTTGTGCAACATCACACCTGGTACAGCTCTTGTGCAACATCACACCTGGTGCAGGACAGAGAATTCTTTACAATGTAACTAACCCTTGCTCTTATGCAACATCACACAGGGCAATTCCTCCCAAGGAACCAAACTGTTTTTATATGTCAGTACCCTTTCTCATTAGGGAAGAAGGGCCTTTTGGGTTTTGTAAAACACTTTATCAAGTGAAAAGCCATTCGTTTTTCAGGAAAATAGGGCTCCCAAGGTGCCCTGACCCTTCCTACAGGCAAATGAGACTCTTAAGTAGAGGAGGTTCTGGGACATGGCAACCTGATCTCTTCTAAGTCATTTCAATTTTGATCATCCTTGATAATTTATCTGCTAATTTAAAAAATTACACATTCTACTCATAAAATATAAATTTGATAGTGAAAGAAGGTTTTGTCAGCTTTTCATAAAAGTCTAGTCAAGGTTGTTTATGCATTAGTCAGTTAGATGCATTGATACCTTTTTTATTTAGACCTATGAGAGTTGAAATACAGTTATTATCCAGTTAGTATCTTACCAGTTTTCTATACTTGCCCATAGTCTCCCAGGGTTATCTGCTCTCCTGCTGATTCAGTATATACATTGCAACTATATAAATATATGCATATATATAATAAATATATACATATATATGCCATATTTCAATATGGTAGAATAAACTTTTTTCTCTTATGAAATTTGTGTCATAGTTTGGGTTTCTATGGCTATGATGAAAGAGCATAGCAAAAGCAAGGTGGGGAAGAAAGAGTTTGTTTGGCACGCACTTCTACATACATGCTGTCCATCAATGACGGAAGTCAGGACAGAAACTCAAACAGGGCAGGAACCTGGAGGCAGGAGCTGATGCAGAGACTATGGAGGAGTGCTGCTTACTGGCTTGCTCAGCCTACTTTCTTACAGAACCCAGGACCACCAGCCCAGGGAAGACCCCACCCACAGTGGGCTGAGCCCTCCCCCATTGATCACTAATTGAAAAAACTGCTCTACAGGCTTGCCCACAGCCACACCATTTGGGGACATTTTCTCAGTTGGGATTCTCTCCTTTCAGATGACTCTAGCCTATGTTAAACTGACATAAAATTAGCCATCTCATAGGGCTGCAGAGATGGCTCAGCAGTTAAGAGCACTGGTTGCTCTTCCGGAGGTCCTGAGTTCATTTCTCAGCACCCACATGGTGGCTCACAACCATCTGTAATAGGACCTGATGCCCTCTTCTGACCTGCAGGCATACAGATAGACAGAGCACTCACACATTAAAAAACAAAACAAAACAAAATTAACCAGTGAAACTGTTACAACCTATTTCAGTGTTTATAGAGAAAGTGCCTTTAAATATGCCCAATTAAAGCATTATTTTCATTCCTGTAACTTAGGGTGAGTCAAGTGGTTTCATTTCAACCCAGAACAGTGCTGTTATCTTGGGGTAATAAATATTTTTCTTCAGGGGAAAATAAAAAACATTTTCTTTAAAAATTTAAATTATGAAAATGGAAGTCCTAAAAGTTGAAATTCTGGTTTTAAGTTGGAAATTGTGTTTGATATTTAAAATACATTTATGGGATGTCTAGTACAAATATGTTAGATTTTCATTGATTGTTTTTTTCTATTTCCAAGTAAAGTTTTAAAGCTAAGGTAAATATACTAGTGTGCTAGATGCCTTTTTCCATCTGAATCTTTCATCTAAATTCTGCATCCTGATATTATTAGTGTCAGGTAAGATGGATAACCACATTCATAATCTTATTCTTCCTAGGCTTTGATGACCACAGAGGAAGAGGAATTCATCCATCTTATTAAGATACTTCAAAAAATAAAATCTCCGAAGTTTCCTTTAGAAAATTTTGCCTTCTGTCCATTTAGTGCCCATAATTTCCAAGAAGGTTGTATAGAAAACACAGAAGAATGTAACAGGGAGGAAATGGATATAAAAATGACAATATGCCCAAACAGACCACAGTGTCCTCTCTAGAGGAGGCCAAGTGAAATCCTTTCTGTGTGTTCTGATTGCAATTCTTGTTGGCTGTTTTTGCTTTCCATGGGCATTGACAATGGAGTGTGGGTGTTCACCACAGTGGGAGAGGACAGAAAGGGAGAGTTAACATAAGCCACATTCAAACACGACATTTAATTGGTTTATAAAAGTAAGACTTGCTGAATGAATTTGGAATGGTCCGTTTCAAGTAGGAAGCTGGGGTGTGTGTATGTGTGCGTGTGTGTGTATGTGTCCGTGTCTGTGTCTCCATGTGTGTGTACATGTGTGTATATGTGTCCATGTCTGTGTGTCTGTGTCCCCGCGTGTGTGTGCAAGTGTGTGTATTTGTCTGTGTGTGTCCATGTGTTGCATGTGTGTATGTGTCCATGTGTATGTCTATGTCCCTGTGTGTGTGTCTATGTGTGTGTATGTGTGCATGTGTGTATGTGTGTGTGTATTTGTCTGTGTGTGTGTGTGTATGTCCATGTCTATGTGTGTGTCTGTGTCCCTGTGTGTGTGTGTGTGTGTGTGTGTGTGTGTGTGTCTGTGTCTGTGTTGTATAATATTTAGCTTATTCTGAAGAGAACTTGGCAAAATGATAAAACATTGTTACTTATTGTTAGTTTCTATGTACTTCATGAAAATTTCTTTTTAGAAATTCGGTTACTATCTTGTAATTACTCCTAATTTGCTTCTTAAAGAAATATCCTACCAAGCATTAAGTTAACCAAAAATGACCTCTTACAGTGAAGAAGAGGGAAGTATTAAGGTGTCTACCCATTAAACCCCAAGTGCCCCCTCTCCCTGCTCTAGGAGGCCATTCAGAGGATACCCATGCTTGCATAACCAGTCTTGGATCATCCTGACTGCACTGTTTACAGTGTAGCACCAAAGACACTGCCTCCGAAGGTGAACTCTTTGTGAGCCTAGCTCTCTAGTCATTTTGGTCTGTTGCTTAAATCACTCACAAGTTCCATTGGTTTTGGTACCGCACTTTCCAAATACATAACTTGACTCTAGCACTTACCAGTTTCCAGCAACAAAACAAACAAACAAAAGAACAGCAACAGGTTGTCATTTGGAAACTGCTGTTTTTAAAGTTTTATTCAGCTGAAAGGAATATTCCCAAACAAACAATGAAAATTGTCCCAGAAGAAGCAGCAGCCCAATGTGTTATTGCATGCCTTTAGTTCTCGCTGCTTGGGAAGCTGAGGCAGGAACATTGCTAGAGCCTAGGAGTTCTCTGCCAGGCTGGGAACCTTGGCAAGGCAAACAGGAAAGAGCCCCCCTTAAGTCAGCTTATTACCTATACATTCTGGGCCCAACAGTGACATGTGTATTTTCCTAAGAACTAAAGATGAATGTTTTAAAGGTGCATTTCGTTTTAAATATGGAAAATACTTTTCATAATTACAAACTATAAAAAAAAATCCCAATTTTCCAATAACTTAAAGAGTGCAATTGGTGATCTCTGTAAGTTTGAGGCCTGCCTGCTCTACAAAGCGAGTTCCAGGACAGCCAGGGCTGTTACACAGGAAAAAAAAAATGGTCCCAGGAGGTGTGGCTTTGTTGAGTATGTGTAGCCTTGTTGGAGGAAGTATGTCACAGTGGGGGTGGGCTTTGAGGTCTCCTCTTCTCAAGCTATACTCAGTGTGATACACAATTGCTTTCTGCTGCCTGAAAATATAAGAACCTTCAGCTACCTTTCCAGCATCCTGTCTGCCTGCATGCTGCCTTGCTTCCCCATCCCCCCATGATGATAATGAACTAAACCTCTGAACTGTAAGCCAGCCCCAATAAAGTATTTTCCTTTATGAGAGTTGCCATTGTTATGGTGTAATAGAAACCCAAACTAAGATAGTGTGCCAAAGATGTTGATGTGTGAAGCTACAAACACTTCTAAATGCATGGGAATTTTGGATTTGCTTAAATACTCTGAGTTAAATTCTATACTACAAAAATTGTTAGATTCTTTCCTTACACACTACATAGGTTCCTATTTTTAACCAAGTGTTTTATAGAAATGAGTTTTTAAAAGTTTAATATGAACTGTTTATGAACTATTTCAATTAACAGACAGTGTTCTGAAACTAAATTTATTTTCTGTGAACATGTTTAGATTTTTAAAGTTGGCAATTTATCTATACTAATACATTTTTTTAAAAAGAAACTGAAAAGATTAATAAGTTTGCTTCAGATTTTTCTAATGTAGCTACAACTTCTTGAAGGCTAGACTTATACTTTGAAATGTTTTTATTGGGTGTTTTGTTCTAGAACTGTGCTTGCCATTCATCTGCAAAAAGGGAATAAATCCAAAAATGAAAGCAAATAACAGAGACAACTCTAAGTACTGCAAAATTTTTATCAAATGAATGAACTGTTTGAAAATTTTAAACTCCCCAATAAAGACCTTTTTGTTAGTCTTAGGGGGTATATGTTTTCTAGTACTTGTTTTTGTTGATACTTAGGTATATGGACCTATTTTGTATGCAAAGCATAAATCTTGCATTATGGTTGTAAGATGTATGATACCATTTGGGGATCAAGAAAGCAGTTTAATGCTAGGTAATTTTATCTAATATGTAGATCCTGTTGTGATTACTGCTTTTCTTTTTTAATATATAAATAAAAAATACAGGTTTGGAATTTAGCTTAGTGGTAGAGCACTTGCCTAGCAAGCGCAAAGCCCCGGGTTCAGTCCTCAGCTCCAGAACAAAAAGGAAAAAGATAATGACCTCAGTTTTTCTTTTTTTGAAAGATAGAATCAAAGTAACTTTTTAGTAAGTGTATGCTATGTAAAAATGTTAATGGCAAAAAATAAAAATTGATGCATAGGCTCAAGAGATGGCTCAGTGGTTAAGAATATTTGTTGCTCTTGCAGCGAACTGGAGTTTGGTTCCCATAACCCATGTTGGGAAGCTCACAACCACCTGTAACTCCAGCTCCATGGGATCCATGCCCTCTTCTGGCCTCCCTGAGCACTTCACACAGACACACAGACACACAGACACACAGACACACAAGACAGAGAGAGCATGTGCAAATGTTTGTAGTTTTGGTTTAAATTGCCAATTGTCTTCAAAGTGTGTGCACTGGCCAGTATCTATAGCCTCCTAGATATTGTTTCTCTACTTGTGAGCTACAGTATATAGTAGGAAATATAGCCTTGTATTTCTTAAGGTGAGTTGCCTGAAAATTACCAGTATTTCAATTACCAGTATTGCTGATGTGATAGGTGATGAAGTTAATCTTTTTTAATTTTAATCTTTTTAATTAAGTGGAAGCATTTTTTAGAAAGATATATGTGCTGAGGTCTAATTTATAGATGGTAAGATTCCTGCTTTTTAGAAGTTCAGGTTAGTGAATTTTGACAAGTGTGTTTCCCTGTAACCAGCACCATGGTCAGATACCTCTGTAATTTGCTTCTGGATGTTTCTGCTGCTGCTGCTAGCAGCCTCTGGGCCTAGTCCCTTTCCAAACACCTTGAAGGATATTCATTTAGAATGCCCATCTCTCCAAAATGCATTTCTCTTCTCTCTATAATTTTCCCATATCCTAGTGACCTTATCAGAGCACTATCTTTTGTGCTAGTTAGCTTTCATTTATTTGATACAAGCTAAGGTCACCTGAGGAGGAACCTCAAGTGAGAGAATATGTCCATCAAATTGGTCTGTAGGCAAGTCTTTGAGTTATTTACCTGATAGAGGATTGACGTAGGAGGGTCCGGTTCACTGTGGGTGGTACCATCACTGGACAAGTGGTCCATGGGGTTTATAAGAAAGTAAGACAATAGGTAGCACCTCTCCCTACTGCAGTTCCCACCTCCAGGTTCCTGCCTGGAGTTCCTAGTCCGATTTCCCTAAGTGATGGATTATGAAATAGGAGTATAAGATGATAGAAATGCTTTCTAAGCCAGGTTTGGTCCTGGTATCTTATCACGGTAGTAGAAACTAGACTGAGACATGGTCTTTAATAGTTTTGTGTTTTTTTTCTACTTTTTTTATTTATTATATTTATGTATTAATTTTACACATCAGCCATGGGTTCCCCTGTCCTCCCCCTCACATCCTCACCCTCAGCTTCCTCCCATCCCCTCCCCTCCATTCCCATCTCCTCCAGGGCCAAGACTCCCCTGGGGATTCAATTCAACCTGGTGGATTCAGTACAGGCAGGTCCAGTCCCCTCCTTCCAGGCTGAGCAAAGTGTCCCTGTGTAAGCCCCAGGTTCCAAACAGCCAGCTCATGCACTAAGGACAGGTCCGGGTCCCACTGCCTGGGTGCCTCACAAACAGTTCAAGCTATTCAGTTGTCTCACTTATCCAGAGGGCCTGATTCAGTTGGGGGCTTCACAGCCTTTGGTTCATAATTCATGTGCTTCCACTCGTTTGGCTATTTGTCCTTGTGCTTTTCTAATCTTGGTCTCAGCAATTCACGCTCTTACAGTCCCTCCTCTTTCTCGACAGTTGGACTCCTGGAGCTCCACCTGGGTCCTGGCCGAGGATCTCTACATCCACTTCCATCAGTTATTGGATGAGAGTTCTAGCATGACCATTAGGGTGTTTGGTCATCTGATCACCAGACTAGGTCAGATCAGGCTTTCTCTCGACTATTGCCAGCAGGGTGTATCATTGTGGATTTCTGGGGACCTCTCCAGCACTTCCTGTTGCTGCTACCTGTTCTCATGTGGTTTTCATTTATCATGGTCTGTTATTCCTTGTTCTCCCTTTCTGTTCTTGATCCAGCTAGGATCTCCCGCTCCTCTAAGCTCTCTTTTCCTCGAAACTTGCCCCTCATTACTCCCACTGTTGTTCAGGTTGTTCATGTAGATCTCATCTATTTCTCTGTCATTGGGCGACCCCTGTGACTTTCCTAGGATCCCATTTTCTAGGTAGCGTCCCTGGAGTTGTGTAGTAGTCTAGTCATCTTTGTTTTACATCTAGTATCCTACTATGAGTGAGTACATACCATGTTTGTCTTTCTGAGTCTGGGTTACCTCACTCAGGATGATTTTTTCTAGATCCATCCATTTGCCTGCAAACCTCATGATGTCATTGTTTTTCTCTGCTGAGTAGTACTCCATTGTGTATATGTACCATATTTTCTTTATCCATTCTTCAGTTGAAGGGTATCTAGGTTGTTTCCAGGTTATGGTTATTACAAACAATGCTGATATGAACATAGCTGAGCAAATGCACTAGTGGTATGATTGAGCATTATGGTTGTTTTATTGTGGTATGCCCAAGAGTGCTATAGTTGGGTCTTGAGGGAGATGAATTCCCAATTATCTAAGGAAGCGCCATATTGATTTCCAAAATGGCTGTACAAGCTTGCATTCCCACCAGCAGTGGAGGAGAGTTCTCCTTGCTCCACATCCTCTCCAGCATAAGCTGTCTTCTGTGTTTTGGAACTTAGCCATTCTGACAGGTGTAAGGTGGTATCTCAGAGTCGTTTTGATTTGCATTTCCCTGATAATTAGGGATGTTGAGCAATTCCTTAAATGTCTTTCAGCCATTTGAACTTCCTCTGTGGAGAATTCTCTGTTTAGTTCTATGGCCCATTTCTTAATTGGACTGTTGGGCATTTTAATGTCTAATTTCTTGAGTTCATTATATTTTCTGAATATCAGCCCTCTGTCAGATGTGGGGTTGGTGAAGACCTTTTCCCATTCTGTAGGCTGTCACTTTGTCTTGTTGACTGTGTCCTTTGCTCTACAAAAGCTTCTCAGTTTCAACAGGTCCCATTGATTGATTGTTTCTCTCAGTGTCTGTGCTACTGGTATTATATTTAGAAAGTGATCTCTGGTGCCAATGAGTTTGTGACTACTTCCTACTTTCTCTTCTATCAGGTTCTGAGTAACTGGATTTATGTTGAGGTATTTGATCCACTTGGAATTAAGTTTTGTGCACGGTGACAGATATGGATCTATTTGCAGCCTTTTACACATTGACATCCAGTTGTGCCAGCACCATTTGTTGAAGAGGCTTTCTTTTTTCCATTGTACATTTTTGGCTTCTTTGTCAAAAATTATATGTTGATATGTGTGCGGGTTAATGTCAGGGTCTTCAATTCAATTCTCTTGGTCCACATGTCGGTTTTTATGCCAGTACCAAGCTGTTTTTATTATGGTAGCTCTATAGTAGAGCTTGAGGTCAGGGATCGTGATGCCTCCAGAGGTTGTTTTATTGTACAGGATTCTTTTTGCTATCCTGAGTTTTTTGTTTTTCCATATAAAGTTGAGTATTATTCTTTCCAGGTCTGTGAAGAATTATGTTGGTAATTTGATGGGAATTGTATTGAATCTGTAGTTTGCTTTTGGTAAGATCGCCATTTTTACTATATTAATCCTGCCTATCCATGAGCATGGGAGATCTTTCCATTTTCTGACATCTTCTTCAATTCCTTTTTTCAGGGACTTAAGGTTCTTGTCATATAGGTCCTTCACATGCTTAGTTAGAGTAACCCCAAGGTATTTTATATCATTTGTGGCTATTGTAAATGCTGATATATCTCTGATTTCCTTCTCAGCCTGTTTGTCTATCAGGATACTGATTTTTTTGAGTTGATCTTGTATCCTACTATGGTGCTGAAGGTGTTTATAAGCTGCATCAGTTCCTTGGTTGAATTTTTGGGGTCACTCATGTATACTATCATGTCATCTGCAAATAGGGAAAGCTTGACTTCTTCCTTTCCAATTTGTACCCCCTTAATCTCCTTATGTTGTCTTATAGCTCTGGCTAGAACTTCAAGTACTATATTGAATAAGTATGGGGGCCTTGCCTTGTTCCTGATTTTAGTGGTATTGCTTTGAGTTTCTCTCCATTTAATTTGATGTTGGCTGTTGGCTTGCTGTAGATTGCCTTTATTGTGTTTAGGTATGTTCCCTATATTCCTGATCGCTCCAAGACCTTTATCATGAAGGGGTGTTGGATTTTGTCAAATGCCTTTTCTGCGTCTATTGAGATGATCATGTGGTTTTTTTTCTTTGAGTTTGTTTATATGGTGTATTACATTGACAGTCTTTTGTATGTTGAACCACCCTTGCATCCCTGGGATGAAGCCTACTTGATCATGGTGGATAATTGTTTTGATATGTTCTTGGAGTCCGTTTGCCAGTATTTTATTGAGTATTTTTACATCAATGTTCATGAGGGAGATCTGTCTGTGGTTCTCTTTCTTTATTGCATCTTTGTTTGGTTTAGGAATCAGGGTAATTGTAGCCTCATAGAAGGAGTTTGGTAATATTCCTTCTGCTTCTATTGTGTGGAACAATTTAAAGAGTATTGGTATTAAGTCTTCTTTGAAGATCTGATAGAATTCTGCACTGAAACCGTCTGGTCCTGGGCTTTTTTTTTTGGTTGGGAGACTTTTAATGACTGATTCTATTTCCTTAGGGGTTATTGGACTATTTAAACGGTCTATCTGGTCTTGATTTAATTTAGGTATGTGGTTGGTACCTATCCAGAAAATTATCCATTTCTTTTAGATTTTCCAGTTTTGTGGAGTAGAGGTTTTTGAAGTATGACTGATGATTCTCTGGATTTCCTCATTGTCTGTTGTTATGTCCCCCTTTTCATTTCTGATTTTGTTAATTTGGATGCTCTCTCTCTGTCTTTTGGTTAGTTTGGATAAGGGCTTGTCTATTTTGTTGATTTTCTCAAAGAACCAACTCTTTGTTTCATTAATCCTTTGTATTGTTCTCTTTATTTTTATTTTATTGATTTCAGCTCTCAATTTGATAATTTCCTGGCGTCTGTTCCTCCTGGGAGACTTTGCTTCTTCATGTTCTAGAGCTTTCAGGTGAGCTGTCAAGTCACTAGCATGAGATTTCTCCAACTACTTTATGTGGGCATTTAGTGCTATGAATTTCCCTCTTAGCACTGCTTTCATAGTGTCCCATAAGTTTGGGTATGTGGTGTATTCATTTTCATTGATCTCTAGGAAGTCTTTAATTTCTTTCTTTATTTCTTCCTTAACCCATTGGTGATTCAGTTGAGCATTATTCAGTTTCCATGAGATTGTAGGTTTTCTGTAGGTTTTTTTTTTTTTTTTTTTTTTGTTGAAATCTAACTTTAAACCATGGTGGTCCAATAGAACACAGGAGGTTATTCCAATTTTTTTGTATCTATTGAGATTTGCTTTGTGGCCAAGTATGTGGTCAATTTTAGAGGAGGTTCCATGGGGTGCTGAGAAGAAGGTATATTCTTTTTTGTTTGGGTGGAATGTTCTGTAGATATTGATTAAGTCCCTTTGAGTCATAACATCAGTTAAGTCCATTATTTCTCTGTTAAGTTTCAATTTGGCCGATCTGTCCAGAGGTGAAAGCGGGGTGTTGAAGTCTCCCACTATTAATGTGTGGGGTTTTATATTTGATTTTAAGCTTTAGTAATGTTTCTTTTACATATGTGGGTGCCCTTGTGTTTGGGGCATAAATGTTCAGAATTGAGACTTCATCTTGGTGGATCTTTCCTGCGATGAGTATGTAATATCCTTCATCATCTCCTTTGCTGGATATTAGGATGGCTACAGCAGCTTGCTTCTTAAGACCATTTGATTAGAAAGTCTTTTCCCTGCCTTTTATTCTTAGGAGGTGTCTATCTTTGAATTTGAGGTGTGTTTCTTGTATGCAGCAGAAAGGTGGCTCCTGTTTTTGTATCCATTCTGTTCGTCTGTGTCTTTTTATAGGTGAATTAAGTCCATTGATATTAAGTGATATTAATGACCAGTGATTGTTCATTCCTGTTATTACTTTTATTTTTTGGTGGTAGTGTGTGTGTACTTCTCTTCTTTGGGGTTTAGTGCTGTGTTGTAATCCATTGCCTGTGTTTTCGAGGGTGTATCTGCCTTACTTAGGTTGGAATTTTCCTTCTAGTGCTTTCTGTAGGGCTGGATTTGTGGATAAGTATTGTTTAAATCTGGTTTTGTCTTGGAAGGTCTTGTTCACTCCATCTATGATGATTGAAAGTTTTGCTGGGTATATTAGTCTAGGCTGGCGTCCATGGTCTCTTAGTGTCTGCATTATATCTTTCCAGGTCCTTCTAGCTTTCAAAGTCTCCATTGAGTAATCGGGTGTTATTCTGATGGGTTTGCCTTTATAAGTCACTTGGCCTTTTTCCCTTGCTGCCCTTAATATTGTTTTTTTATTCTGTATAGTTAGTTGTTTAATTATTATGTGGCGAGGGGACTTTTTTTGGGGTCTAGTCTGTTTGGTGTTCTATAGGATTCATGTATCTTCACAGGCATTTCCTTCTTTAAGTCGGGAAAGTTTTCTTCTCTGATCTTGTTAAATATATTTTTTGTGCCTTTGAGTTGGTATTCTTTTCCTTCCTCTATCTCTGTTATTCATAGGTTTGGTCTTTTCATTGTGTCCCAAATTTCTTGGACATTTTGGGTCATGACTTTGTTGACTTTAGTGTTTTCTTTTACTGATGAATCTATTTCTTCTAATGTATCTTCAACACCAGAGATCATCTCTTCCATCTCTTGCATTGTGTTGGTTATACTTGTAGATGAAGTTCCTGTTCGTTTACTCAGATTTTCTATTTCCAACATTCCTTCTTGTAGTGTCTTCTTCATTTTTTCTATTTCTCTCTTCAGGTCTTGGACTGTTTCCCTCATCTATTTCATTGCTTTTTCATGACTTTCTTTCAGGGACTTATTGTTTTCTTCTGCTTTATTTGTCCTTTCCTCTAGTTTTTTTATGGTGTTCTTCCCATTTTTTGTTTGTTCCTCCACGTTATTTTTGATTTCTTCTATATAAGTCTCTAGCCTCTTTATGATGTTACTCATAAGGTTGTTTTTTTCTTCTTCTTCCATTCTGTGATGTTCAGTTCTAGCTGTTGGATGAGGGCTAGGTTTTGGCGATGCTGTATTGCTCTTTATTTTTTTGTATGCACGTCTACCTTGATGTCTGCCCGTCTTCTCCTGGATTCGTTCTTGGTCTTATCAGTACACTTGTTCCAGACAGAGCTGACAGATTTAGGGAGCCTCTCTCTGGTCCAGATGGAAGCTCTGTGCTGGATGCGAGCTCTGGTCCAGATGGGAGTTCCGGGCCAGATGGGAGTTGGGGGCTGGTCTCTGCATGTCAGGAAGTGGCTGGGGTGTCTGGAAGATGGGTGTGGGGCAGAGTGTGGAGATTACAGGGTCTGCCTGCAGTCTTGGAAAAGGGGGACCTTCCCATGGGGCCCACTGAATGGCCAGAAACTGGGGCCAAGTTGGGCAGGTCTTGCTGGGATGGCTGGTGCCCAGGGCTTGGTGCCCAGTGCTGGGACCTAGGTGCGGGCCTCTCTGGGTGTGACCCCAGGCACTCACCACCGGTCCAGATGGGAGTTCCGGGGCAGATGGCAGCAGGGGGCTGCTGGTCTTTGAGTCTCAGGAAGTGGCTGGGATCTCCTTATCTTGTCCAGATAGGAGCTCCCAGGCGGGATGGGAGCTGGGGACTGTTCTCTGAGTCTCAGGAAGTGGCTGGGGTCTGGGCAGATGGGCGTGGGGGCAGGGTATGGAGATTGCGGGGTCTGCCTGCAGTTTTGGAAAATGGGAACCTCTCAATGGCCAGAAACTGGGGCCAAGTTGGGCAGGTCCTCCCTGGGATTGCTGGTGCCCAGGGGTGGGACCTAGAGGTGGGGCCTCTCTGAGTATAACCCCAGGAACTCACCTCTGTTCCAGGTAGTTTTGTGTTTTATGTAGCTTTTCCAATTGATCTTGGCAGGTGACTTGGTATGCTAACACATAGACCTTGCTTTTCCTCTTACAGCAGCCCCCTTGTACCAAGATTTCATACTAGGATGGCAATGATGATAGAATAATTCTCAGTATTTGATCAACTGAGAAAACACATTGCTGCCTCAGAGCTGCCTGTCCCTCCCTGGGTGGTCTCCTGGGAACCTAGTGGTAGAGACTCTTGCACTGGGTAGTTGGGTACTTCCCTTGCACAGGCTTCCTGGGCTATAGTGACAGGGATACTCATGTGAGTTCTTATCCCTACTCTTCTATGTGGTGACCAACACTTTGCTCCATGGCATCCCGGTCAGAAAAAAAGGATGGGAATACAGCTACCATAGAAGCCAATGATTGTTGAATGTCCATCCACAGGTTTGCACATACAATTTCTGTCATTTTTAAACATTTATTTCATTTTTCTTTTTGAGAATCATTTCCACATCACCCTCTCTTACTCCAATTTCTCCCATGTCCTGCCCACTCCCTCTCAAATTATTAACCTTTTATTCTTTAATTATTGTTGATATATATAATAAGTATATATGTTTATGTTCACGTGTGTGTGTGTGTGTGTGTGTGTGTGTGTGTGTGTGTGTGTGTATGTGTGTATAGACCTATTGAGTCTTTAGTATTTCTTATATTATACATGTTTAGGGGTGATCACTTGGAATTGGATAACATATTAGGAGCTCACCCTATGGAAGACTGATTCTTTCTCAGTAGCTATTAATTGCCCATAGCTCTTCATCTAGTGATGGGGCCTTGTAAGAGTTCCCCTATCAACACTGACATATCAACCAGTGCTATTGTTGCACAGTATTTTTGTTTTGTTTTTTATTTTTGAGAAAGTGTTTCTTTATGTAGCCCTGGCTGTCCTGGAACCTCGATCCTGGAGATCTGCTTCCTCTGCCTCCCAAGTGCTGAGGTTTAAAGGCATGTCCCACCACCACCTAGTATGTGCAGTCTAGTTTATGTGTCCATGATGCTAAGATTTTAAGGGTACAGCTCTCTGTCCTTTTCGCTGGTTATTAGCAGCTTGTATTTATAATGAGGAGCCTGTGGACTGTGTATGTCTGGTACATGTGGGCTGAGCACAGCCTGCTGAACCATTGGAATTTGAATTTAGAATGCTTCTTACCCTCCAGTCTCTTTGTTGCTTCCTCACACACAAATAAACCCTGCAATAGTGGGCTGCTAAATTAAACAGCTAAAGTATGTTATAGTAGATGGCTCAGTCTTATTCAAAACTGATTAGTGAGAAATGTCAAAAAACAATCTGTCACCCATAGGATGAGTTGATCCTATTGTGGGGGTGCATTCAAGAACAAATTACTTGCTCTGGCTTTAGTTAATTAGAATTTATCCTGATGTCTACAACTACCAAAAATAAGAATTACTTTTAATAAGAAAGGGTTTGTGGATTGAAAATACGGGGGGATAAAATATCAGATGTGACCAAAGCCAGCATATCTTCTGTCGGTAATTGTGGACTATTTTACAGGGATTTTTATTGTAAGTAGTATGGTACAACAACAGCTTTGTGTTGTAGTGGTATTTGCTCTGCCCATGACCTTGGGCTATACAGCCAGAAGGAGGTCGTGCTTCTTGTCTTCCAAGGAGAGAGGGGTCATGTGTTTCCTCCCCCTCCTCCTCCTCCTCCTTCTTCTAACCCTAGCGTGATTGGACACTGGACAGCACTGAACCCGGGTCCTCTGGAACATCAGTCAGTGCTCTTACCACTGAGCCACCTCTCTCCTTTCCTTTTAAGAGGACATGTAGGAAGGCAAGAAGCACCACCTCCTCAGGCTGTATAGCCCAAGGTCATGGGCAGAGCAAATACCATCCCAACGAGTGACCCATTACACTCTTGTAACGACATAAACACTAAGAGACTTTGGCCTTCGATAAGCCTTGGCAGAGGATATATTCCATCTGACCGAGTACACAGAGTAAAGGAGGAGACTGTGACTTAAACACAACCCTAAGGAACCACTTTCGCCTTTTCCCCCCTGGTGTTGAGAGATGTGTTCTGGCAGCTGAACAGGTGACGTTAGAGTTTGCTTTGCTGTTTTGAAATGCTTCTTATGTAGAAGGTTAATTATCATTGTACCGAGTTTGCAACATGAAATTGGGACTTAGGATGACATCATTGGGGGTGGTAAGGACAAGGAAGGAGGTATTCTGTCATGCATTGGGTGCTAAACCAAGTAGCTTTTGGTGTGGTCTCTAACAAAGTAAGTGCAGGGACTGGAGAGTTGGCTTATGAAAGTGCTTTCTGCACAAGACCTGAGTTTTGATCTGTGGTGCCCACATAGAAAGCCAGGCTCAGCTGTGTATGTCTGTCTCTCAGTGCTGAGAAGGCAGATGCTGCCAGCCAGACTACCTACATGGGTGTGCTTCAGGGCCAGGGAGAAACCATGTTCAAAAAATGAGTTAGAGTGTAGACCTCTTGCCTGTAAATGTATACAGGCACATGTGCACACACACACAGACACCCCCCCCCCACACACACCCCTAGTCCTAGACAAATTCAGTTCTCTAAAAATAGTCTCAGAATCTTGTAGCCTCAATACATTGGTTGCCTACAAGGGTACAGAAGTGTCTGGTGAAGGTTGATGAAGTCAGGTTTAAAGAAATTCAGGAAGGTTCTGTAGAATTTAATCAAGTGTCAAAAGAGTCCTTGGGGAAGAAGAATGGAAAATCATTGCTATTGTGGCAAATTGCTTTATAGCTTAGGAATTACCTAACCTGAAGGGAAGAGAGGCTGTGATTTTC
This sequence comes from Onychomys torridus, assembly GCF_903995425.1. Taxonomy (NCBI): domain Eukaryota; kingdom Metazoa; phylum Chordata; class Mammalia; order Rodentia; family Cricetidae; genus Onychomys; species Onychomys torridus. The sequence continues at coordinate 53,282,150 of NC_050460.1, forward strand.
ATTTTGCTAACTCTTTATTTACAAACATCTTGGCAGATATCATATCTAGAGATGATTTTTAACCATGTTCTTTTGTTACGTTCTTTGGAAAGGTCACCACAGAAGACTGCTGTCAATAGAGAAGGATTCATCTTTTGAGCAGAGCTTGAACTTCCCTGCTCTTGCTGCAAGCAAACATTGATCTCAGCCTGAAGTGCTCACCTCGTCTCCTGTAGGGTCCGGCAGCCATTGTTTTCTGCTGTTAACGAGACCAGGTTCTGCTCTCTTTCTCGTACAAGGCTCTCGTACAACTCTGCACAGTGGATTTTTCTATATCATCTTGTCTTGTGAAATCTCCACTCTGTCGTTTTTAATCATTGGACTATTACCAAGTATTGCAGTTTAAATTTTATGGTGGATTGGTTGATCTTATTAAAGCTTTCTTTGGAAGAGGCTAGTAGTGACTTCCACCCCATTTCTTTAGCCAAAGTAGCTTCTTAGGCTCTGCTTTATTTCAGACAAGGAAGGAGCTTTCATCCCTACCGTATTTTCCAAAGAGGAGATCTAGAAACTGTCCCAGGACCAGCTCCCTAGTACTGATACTTTCCCAAGGCACACACAAATTTGAGGACTTTTTAAGTAGACTGTTGACACTCTCTAATCTTATGGGATTATTTTTTAAAGCCAATCTGACATGACAAATACAATCATGTTAATCAGGAAGATTATTCAACACTGTAAAATGTGCAGATTGTCAGGTCTGTCCTTGTGAGCATAAAGATCCTAATGAAGACAGCCTGGGGTCATTTGTTTCTTTTCTCCAATATTTTAGATTGATAAAGTTCAGATGCACCGACAGCTTGAAGTGATTTATTATTAAAAGAACATTCCTCGATCAGCTAGGTTCTACCAATGAACATTTTCTCTACTTATTTCATCATATAAATACCATCTAGCCATCTGTCTGCCTGTCCATCATGCTGTCTTACCTTTTGAAGAATTTCAAAGTAAGTTCCAGAGATCAATGCACATCCTCTTACACACTTCAGCACACTTGCATTAAGTAGATTCTCATGCTTGGTTCTGGTCATTTCCACTGCAACATAGAAAGACATCAACATTCTGTTCAGTGGCTTTTGATAGATGCTTTGTCTACCCATACCACTTTTTCAAGATTCCAAGAGTAGCTACCACCCTTGAATATCCCTTTCTCCTTTATAGTAAATTATCTTTCTGTTCCACATTCTCCTCCTCAAAAAATTCATGTTTTTTCTTCATAAACTTTGATTTTGCCTTGTTGGGAATTTTGTATAAATTCTTTGATTTAGCACTTTTGTATGAGGCTTAGCATGCTTTGAGACTCACCTATTGTGTTCAGAACATGCTAGTTTCTTTTTCTCATTGCACAGCATTCCACTGCACACCAGACTCTTCATTATTAATGCACTCCTAGGTCCTTGCCAGATTTTAACTCTTTGAAAATGGTTTCCAATTCATTCTTGTTAAGAAAATATCTAGGCCAGCCTGGTCTACAAAGTGAGTTCCAGAACAGCCAGGACCATTTCACAGAGAGATCCTGTTTGGAAAAAAAAAAAAAAAAAAAAAAAAGAAACAAAAGAAACAAAACAAAACAAAACAACTAAAAAAAAGAGGCTCTTTTGGCATTTTTTTTTCTTTTCCCTTGAGAAAATATCTACAACTAGGTATGATACATGCCTGTAATCCTGGCACTTGGTGGGTAGAGCAAGGAAGGTTTTCTTTTGAATGACCACTTCAGCTACATAGTAAGACACTGTCACAAATGAAACAAATGAACAACTAAAAAAAATGAGCAAACTAAACTAAGAAACATCTAAAATGAAGATTTCTGGGTTATGGATAGGCCTTTATACTCACCAGGAGTCTTCAGAGAAGCTGAACCCATGGATGTATGAGCAAGTGCTTGTACATGTGTGGGCATGTGCACATATGTAATTGTAAGAGGGATTTTATCAGATAGGTTTAGAAAAACAGAGGCTGGATCCTCCCACAGTAGTTATTTATGGGCTGGATGTCTGGGGAGAGCATCAGCTACTCTGTCCTGAAAGATGCATCTAGGTTTCCAGCTGCCTTTGGAGCAGATCTTCCCAACTCCATCTTCTCACCTACATGCATGGTGGTCATTTGTAGAACAACCTCATAGACTCACCCAGAAGTGTGCTTTGCCAATTCTCTAAGTGTGTGTATCTGGTCAAATTAACAACCCAGAATAACCATCATGTTTATGCATACATATTTGTGTGTGTGTGCGTGTGTGTGTGTGTGTGTGTGTGTGTGTGTGTGTGTGTGTCTGCTAGGTTTATATTGTACTGAGATTCCACTCCCAGTATGAACATTCTCTTTCCCCATTGTCTCCCTTAAATTAAGTGCTGCCAATCATCTGATCTCTAGCAGTTCTTGTGGGTGTACGTAGGGCGATTGTTGTGGTCCCACTTTTCATGGAGCTGACATGAGTGTTCCCACACTTCTTTTTGTATCTACTAGACACATTGTATCTCCTTTTGAGAAACATTTACTTTATTTTGCTTGGATAGTTTTTTGTTTTTTTACTTCTTACTTATTAAATTGTACCTCTTTATGTTTCTTATGTAAGTTTATCAGCCAGCCGGGTGGTGATGGCGCACGCCTTTAATCCCAGCACTCGGGAGGCAGAGCCAGGTGGATCTCTCTGTGAGTTCGAGGCCAGTCTGGTCTACAGAGTGAGAACCAGGGCAGACACCAAAACCACACAGAGAAACCCTGTCTTGTAAAACTAAAAAAATTAAAAATTTTTTTTTATCTGAGATATGTTCTACAAGCATTTTCTTTCTAGGAAGGAGGTCAGCAATGGAACTTCTCTTGGTAATTTTGGGAAAACAAAATATTTTGTATTTCAGTTATGAGTTTTTAAAGAGGACTTATCTGGTCTCAAGACATAGATGTATCCTGCATAAGTTCTTCTTTTTGTAAAATAATAAATGTAACTTTCACATTTTGGCTGGTAGCTTACCTCAGATGATTTGTATGTGTGTGGTATGAGCCAGGGTTTAATGGCCATTTGCTTTTTCCTTGTCAAGTTGTTGTGTTACCCTATTGACTAAAACTCTCTTCCCCCAGCATCGCTGTGATGACTCTTTAGGTTTTTGGATGTTGCATGGCAGCCAGTCTGTAGTCTAGCACTTCACTGCACTGTGTCTTCTGACTTTACAGGCATTCTCAAAGCGAGGAGGCCTAAGTCAACTTTGCTTGACAATTTTAAAAATTATTGTGGTTTCAGAAGGCTCATTGTCACTAGACAGAAATTAAAATTCCTTGTCACTACAGGCAAATTATACAATATCTCTGTTGGTTTCTGTAAAAGACATTGTTAGAAGGGGATAGTGAAATGACTCAGCAGGAAAGGCATGTATTGTGACCTCTGATAGCCTGATTCCCAGGACCCAGAATGAGAGAACCAATTCCCATAAGTTGTCCTCTGACCCCAATGTATATGCTGTGGCATATGCTCCAGGCTCCCCCAAAGCATAAATATATATATATTTTTAAAAAGTAAAGAGATGGGCTGGAGAGATGGCTCAGTGGTTAAGAGCACTGGCTGCTCTTCCAGAGGTCCTGAGTTCAATTCCCAACAACCACATGGTAGCTCACAACCATCTGTAATGAGATCCAGTGTCCTCTTCTGGCCTGCAGGCAGACATTCAGGCAGAACACTGTATACACAATAAATAAATAAGAGGAAAAAAAAAAAAGCACCGAACAATCCAATTACAAAATGGGCTAAAGAGCTAAACAGAGAATTCACAAAACAAGAAACACAAATGGCTAAAAGACATTTAAAGAAATGCTCAACATCCTTAATCATCAGAGAAATGCAAATCAAAATGACTCTGAGATACCACCTTACACCTGTCAGAATGGCTATGATCAAAAACACTAATGACAGTCAATGTTGGAGAGGATGTGGAGCAATGGGAACACTACTCCACTCTGGGTGGGAATGCAAACTTGTACAACCACTGTGAAAGTCAGTATGGCGGTTTCTCAGAAAATTGGGAATCAAACTACCTCAAGATCTAGCCATACCACTCTTGGGCATATACCCAAGGAATGCTCAACCATACCACCAAGATATATGCTCAACTATGTTCATAGCAGCATTATTCATAATAGCCAGAACCTGGAAACAACCTAGATGCCCATCAACTGAAGAATGGATTAAGAAAATGTGGTACATATATACAATGGAGTACTACTCAGCAGAGAAAAACAATGACAGCATGAAATTTGCAGGCAAATGGATGGAACTAGAAAAAAAAATCATCCTAAGTGAGGTAACCCAAACCCAGAAGGATAAACATGGTATGTACTCACTCATAAGTGGATTCTAGATAGAAAGCAAAGAACAATTAGACTGTAACCCACAGAAACATAAGGATATATATATATATATATATATATATATATATATATATATATATATATATGGCATGAAGGACCTTAGGATGACTGTTGCTTATAATAAGATCTAGTTTTACTCAATTACTGAGTAACCTTCAATGAAACATCACAATATTAAGAACAGCCAGCTTGGGTTGTGCTGGGATCAAGAACAATGGGCCTTAGCGGTTCATGTTCCTGGGGTTTCGTCCATGCCCATGGATACCCACATGCTCCAGAAGAGAGTTTGACATCACTGCTTCGATTGTTGCTGGTATAACAGTGACGACCACTGCTACTACTGTTTCTGGGATTGCCATTTCATAATTGGTTACTATAGCTAGCACAGTAGAGACCGTGGCAGCAAAAGTAGCTACCACAGTTAATTAATCTTTCATTCTATTGGGCGTGACAAATTTAAATCAATAGTTATATACATTTTAATTGGCCTTGAAAGCTATAAATTTACAAACTCAAGTTCTACTTGCTTTCAGGACACCATCTTACAAGGTCTCCAATTTGCAGTAAAACTCGTTAAGGAAGGGAATGGCTTAGTTGCCTTTAACCTACCGGCTATGGGTGGATTAAGACTTCTGTTGGTCTTTTCTGTGTCGAACACACAGATTGCAAGCCCAGCACCACTTAGAGATCTTTGGCAACAGTCAACTCTGCAGCTCTCACACAGTTGAGCCAGTATGATAATGAGTATTCAGAGACAGGTAATTCTTGGGGGGCACTCACCAACCTAAGACAGAACACCTGTGTGGCCTGGACAGGGGTCTCCATGATGGGTAAGGTGACCTGCTGACATCCCATGCAACCTAAGACAGAAGCTCATTTCTTAGTAAAAGGGGGGGGGGACCTGTAGGTCCCTGGCCCCCGTTTTGGGTAACTGTTGCCTTGCTTGCTGACCTTGACCTTGATATCCTCCCTATGCTAATTCCCTGTGAGATTCCACCCTCCTGAATGCTTAAGGGAAGCTCCTCATCTGTGAATCCAGCATATTGGGCTTTAACTACTTAGATGCAAGATTGTAAAACTTCAGGAGTGGGGGGTGCGGATTTAGCTCAATGGTAGAGTGCTTGCCTAGCAAGTGCAAGGCCAGGGGTTTGATCCTCAGCTCAAAAACAAACAAACAAACAAACAAACAAAAAAACAACCCGGAAGCGAACTTCTGCCAACCAGGGTTTCCCCATTGTGCTGTAAGTCTGTATTTAAGACCTCCTCCCTCCTTCAATAAATGATGTTCGACATTCCAAAAAAAAAAAAAAAAAAAAAAAAAAAGAGGGGGTCAACAACATGATGGGGAAACCCACAGAGATAGCTGACTGGTGCTAGTTGGAGCTCACTGAATCTAGACTGACAGCTCAGGAACCTACATAGGACTGAACTAGGCCCACTGAATGTGGGTGACAGCTATGTGACTCGATCTGTTTATTGGGTCCCTGGCAGCAGGACCAGGACTTATCCCAGATGCATGAACTGGCTTTTTGGAGCCCATTCCCTGTGGTGGGATACCTTGCTCAGCCTTGATACAATGGGGAGGGGCTAGGCTCTCCTTCAACTTGGTATGCCAGACTTTGTTGACTACCATGGGAGGCCTTACCCACTCTGAGGAGTGGATGGGGGCAGATTGGGAGGGAGGTGAGGAGGGGGGAGAAGGGGAGGGGGAACTGGGGTTGGTATGTAAAATGGAAAAAAATTTTAATAAATAAACATATTTAATTAAAAAAAGTAAAGAGATTACTAGAATCACATCAGAGATTATGAAGAATTCACAAGTAAGTTTGGGGAGTAGTGATATTTGAACAATAGGGACTTCTTGATCCATGCCCACAGTGTCTTTCTAGTCACTGAGATTCTTTGAAAATTCAGTTCAGACAATGATCTGTTGCACATGACCTCAGGTTATTGCAGTGTCTGGCTTGTGCATCCCCTGTTCCCCATAGTTCAGTTCCTTGGACTTCATTTGAGCTGCTGCAAATCTGCCTCATTCTTCAGGGACCAATAGTGATGTGGACAGAGGGTATGCCTGGAATTTCAGTATTCTCTCTGGCTTCATCTCTCTGTCTTCCCTCCTCACTGTGGAGTGGCTGTGGTACCTTGAAGTCCTAACCCCTGGTTCTCCAGGGCAGCAAGGGACTAGTGTCTTACTGGCATGACAGCCACTGACTATGGGTATGGCATAGACAGGGCTCCTCTCAGGCTGCAAGTGCTGAATAGAAATTCAGTCATTGCTGACCCTGCCTCAACTGTTGGCTCTGGGGAACACGCCTGCTTTTGTTTGCTCATTATCAGACTCAGACAACTTGAAACAGGCTCTAGAATTAGCAGTTGCCATCTGTGGGACACTCAGAACTGTAGGATTTTATTAGTAGAAGCCAGTTCATCTGGTTCAGACATCTGCGTTCTAGTAACACATACATGGATTCTTTAACTCTTGACTTTAGCATCAAGAAACAGATTGACTGTGACATATTAAACAGAAGTACGATCCAGGGAGGTGATGCACAACACCCTGTTATCCCAGCCTTTGAAAAGACAAGGCAAAAGGACTGTGAATTCAAAGGTAACCCGGACTACACGATGAGATTCTTTTTGAAACAAACGAACAAAAACAAACAAATGAACAAGCAGACCTACTGACTGACAGACAGGCAGGCAGGCAGACAGACACAGACAGACAAACCCCCAAACCCTCAAAACCCCGAAATCAGCAAGTCTAGAGCCTGTGTTCTTTTTTTAAAAAATAGATATTTACATATCTTGTAATACAGAGTCCTGTGTTTCCTTGACTCCAGCATCCAGTGAAGTCCTCAGTTGGAGGTACCTATGGAAGCGTTCTCTCTGGTTCTTAATTTCCTTCCTTAAACTTTCTGTGTCCATATTTGGTCCACAGCTTCTCTCCTGGATCATCTCACCTGCATTATTTGTATACATGATTTCAAGGATCTTGGTGTGGTTTAGAAATATCCGGTTTTCCCCACCTTGCTGTAGATTGGAGTTGTACATAGCTGGAAGGCTTGAAGAACAATGTTTATGGACTATTTCCTTTTCTATGAATTGTATCACAGCTTGTTTCTGAGACGCATACACTGCAAGGCACCTGATGTCCTCTCTCTGTGTGTGACTTCCCTCCTCCACTTCTCCTCATCTCCTATCATTGTTCTTTCTGACACCACTATATTCCCGACATCCTGGAAGAAGATGAGAATTTATTTCAAGCATGACCTCACAGTGACTCCTGTCATACTCAACTTCATCATGGCCTCAGCTGTTTTATATACTGCAAAGACAAACACCTTTTTTGGTGGCACGTGTTTTAGGAGTGTATTGTATATTTATTTTCTAAATATTATGGGTGGAGGCATTTGTTCCTAAAGCAATTCATTTTTTTTTTTTTGTATTTAAAAAAAAATCTTTAATCTAGTTAAATAGCCCAGAAAAGACTTTGAACTTTAGAAGTACACCATCAATCTAATGGATTGCTTCCTGGAAGAGAGATTTTGGTAAAATAAATCTTGAGTGAGACTTGGAAGGAATTTCTGTTGCTTTACACGGTGATCCTCATATCACTGTATGTCCAGCCATTCTGTATGGCACGTGTGGCCTCCCAGATTGCTAGATATGGGCAGGTGCATCTGTGCGTCTGGTGTCGATGGAGAACTTGAAGTATACAGAAATTCAGTGAAGGGTTCGAGAGATTTAAAGTTCTTACTCATTGCATGACTTTCCCAGGGACTCAGGGATAAACTTCTCACCTCAAACTGTTGGGTACCCACAAGGGACCTAAAAAAGGACTCCACTCAAGGCTAGCCTATAGCCAGTGGGCCCACTGCTGTTAGTTACAGGTGTGTGGGTGACTCGACAGAGATGCACATCGAAAACCTACCCTAGTGTTGTAGCTCAGGACCACAGACTCCCTTGAACCCTTTGTAGGTCTTATTGTCAGCTGCCCAGAGCCTCTTCCTCTAGAGCAGATGTCCACTACTCATACAACTCCGTAGAAGAATCAACTGAGTCTGAAGTCTTAGGAGTCTTTCCATCTTGTACCTTCTGCAGCTTTTGAGTTCTACTAACCTGCCATCTTCCTCTAGGCAGAAATAGTTTTAAATTCAGATGAACTAGCTATACAGTTTCATGTCTGCTTGTTTTAGCTTCTTTTCCTCCTCTAAAAAGGTGGAATTTTCCTTGTCATTCTACCAAAATAATGAAGTGATATAATTGTGTGCTTGGTCCCTCTGGTACTTGAATTCGTGGAAGAGTTTGACACTAAGATAAAATCCAGTAATTGGTAGAAGAGGTGGATTGTAGTTCCCTGCTCTGAATTACTGTTCATGGATGCACATGCCGAGATCCCAGGAGGACCTTTGCTGGTGGTGGCCCTCATTGTGCTGGGTACCAGAAGCAGTTTGGATTCAGTAGACTGAACTCCACCAAAGATGAAACTACTGGATCCTATTTTTTTAAAGTCATAATTTCATTTTTATGTTATTTGTGCCTGTGCCCATGTGTGTGTGTGTGTGTGTGTGTGTGTGTGTGTGTGTGTGTGTGTGTGTGTGTTGTGTGTACATGCCATTTATGTGTAGGTACCTGCAGAGATTAGAAGAGGGTATCAGATCTCCTGGAGATGCAGTTACAGGCTGCTTGGCAGGAGTACTAGGAACTGAACTCGGGTCCTCTGGAGAGCAGCAAACATTCTTTATCACTGAGCTGTCTCCCTCAGCGCCAGACCTTATGCTTTTCAAGCGTTGTCTACTAACAGTGTTGCAGCACAGAAGTCATAGAAGAGGCTCAGGTAGCTATTGAACAAATGTACCTCCCACCCCATACCATCCTCCACCCTCCAGGTTCTTCAAAGTCTCTTTGTGGAACACCCGTCCTCGTAGAATGAAGGTTCTTGTGTTTCAGTATTCTAGACCACTGGTAAGAGACTGCTACAGGTTAGATAATTGCCTTTGACCAGCGGATGTTGTCTGTGATTGGAGAGGGGTTAGCCGAACCTCTAGGTTTATGCCTGCAGTGTTTTGTGGAATTATGGAGGGGTCCTCTCAGAGGTCAGCAGAAACTTTTCTTGCCCATCTTGATTGTGTGGGTCAAGCTCTTAGACCACATCTGCACATGCTTGCTTGCCACGGCCCTGTGTTGCCAGGATCCTGGGGTTGTGTGAGCGATGTCTGTGCTTCTGATTTGACCTTCTCATTCTACAACCTTCCATTCATTATACTCACTTTGACACCGAAGGACCATCTTTAGCAACAGAACAAACCCCACAGGTTTGAAATGCTTATTCCTAGCTTTGCCTATGTTTCCTAGGTTTATGCTCTTCATTCTAGTCCCTCAGTGTCAATATTCTAAGTAATGATTGGATTATTGAACAGAAGGTACTAGTTGTAGGCACTATAGTAAGTGCTAGTGCTAGGTATCAGACATTGAAGTGAGTGCTAACATTAGGAACTAGACATTGTATTAGCCGCTAACATTAAGTGCTAGACATTGTGGTAAGTGCTAGCTTTAGGTTCTATACACTGTGATAAGTACTCAAACAAGGTGTTAGACATTGTGCTGAGTGCTTACATTGTTTACTAGACACTGTGCTAAGTGCTAGCTCTAGGTGCTAGACATTTCACTAATTTCTCAAACAAGGTGCCAGATAGTATGCCAAGTGCTAGCGATAGGTGTTACACATTATGCTCAGTGCTCAAACTAGGTACTAGACATTGTACTAGGTGCTAATACTAGGTGATAGACATTAAGTGCTAACACTAGGTACTAGACATCATACTAGGTGCTAAAACTGGGCCTCAGTGCTATGCTTCCTTATGAAGTAGGTTTGATTATTGTCTGCACAGCACACAGAGACCATCACCTTAGAAGAGTCATTTAAGGCAAGACTCCGTGTGGTTATTCCTGGAAGGAAGAGACACGAAGCAGTTAAGGGGAGCTGGTGGCATTCCAAATCTGCT